>NW_028186501.1:451220-466920 GCF_003343005.1 Rhea americana
GGGAAGGCGCCGTGAGGGGCGGCGCGACAGCGAGGGGGGAGCGGAGCGGCGCGGCGCGGCTCGGCCGCCCCCCGCCCCGGGGGGATTGGGAACGGCTGGGTGGCGCACCTGCGTGCGGCGGCTTGGTTGCCGAGTTTCCCCCCTCTCGTCCCTTGAACTTGTCTTCCCTAAGGAAGCTTCTCCCAGAGTATTCCACAAGGGAAAATACACCTCGGTTATGGAGACCGCTGCTGTGAAGGGAACGAGGACATACGTCATGCGAGTAGCATTTACAGGTCAAAGTATTTCCTTTTGGGGGGCAGTTTGGGAAGGGGAACCAAGAACTTGGGGATGTTTYGTGATTTTTTGCTGTAAAGCTGAAGTCCTCCTTAGAGTAATATTCTGAACAGCTCAATTTATGAAGCTTAAGAAACGTCCAAATGACTTTAAGATCAAAGATGCTCTAGAAAAGAGCAGATTCTGTGGCAATGTAAATAATTTCTATTAAAAGGTTGTCATGCTAAGATTTTTTTGCATTTACTGTATATACTGTATAGCCAGTATGAACTATTGAGAGAAAAACATTGTTTGCAGTTCACTGATGCTGATGCAGCTTAAACAAGCAGCAGTGCTTAAACTAGAGGACATAGCAAAAGAAAGTATCATAGAAACTGAATAAACAGAGGCAGGAAATGCATTCTCCAAACATCAGATATGTGGACCTGTGGAATAAACTACCGCTGGGAGTAGTACAGACAAAACCACGACTAATTTGCAGATAAACATTGGTAAACTAGGGAATGGATTAAATTACATGGTTACCTGAGAGAACAGGGGATGAAATTCAGCTGTGCAGAAGGTTTAGTTTAGTTTCATTTAAACCGTGTGGACACTGAAGCTGTGTTTTCGCTCAGCAGGGGAAGGGAGACTAACTTCACAGTGCAAGTAACGCAGTAAAGCCCATTGCTGGACACTGCCCTTTCTGCCATTTCCTGATCAGTGCTTTCTGCAGCACCGAGCCCCATGCCTTGCTGTTGGTGAGTAATGTGAATGGAAGATGGAGACACTCCTTCGTTTATGTGGAAACGAAGATGAAACTTGGTTCTGCAGTGGTTACTGAAGAAACACTCTTTGAGAAAGTCACATTTACCTTTGAGTTTCATACCATGAAATGCTTCGTAACTATGTATTAGTCAAATGTCTACATCCAGCACATTGAAAAGACAACTTTTGGACAACCGTTATGTATTCTGAGAACAGGTTTCGGATGGGACAAGTTTAGTAGAAGTTTTGACAGAGAAAGGCTTCTATTTTTTATCTCACAGAAACTCTTCTATTTGAAACTTGAATATTTATTTACATTGGCATTCATGAAACAGACATGTAATTACATGCTTAATCTCTTCACTAAATCACTACAGTATTCAGGTTTATTAAGTTTTATACATTGGTTTCACTTGTGTTGTATCTACTTCTAGGACATGAATAAAATGAATTATTCATTTTAGTCAAGGTAGGAGCTTCTGTTTTGTTACAGATACGCTTACTTGCAATCATGGGATCTGTATTTTTAGTACAGTCATAGATTTATTACCATCTTTTGTGCAAATGTGTAGAGTTCACTGTTCCTGTGTTCACTTAGTTTGCATTGATAGCCAGGAAACCTGAACTATGGTTCTGCATGCAATTATGTACTGATGGCAGCAAAAGTAAACATTCACGTATCAAATGCAGGACTCCACTAAAACACCAGACTGTTTTGAGTACTAAGTCACTAGCTGGCCCAGCCATTACTAAAATTTGTGTAATAATGTTACAATGTGATGGCATATTACTGCTTTCACAAAAAATCTTCCAGTAGCACAGAAAAGTGCCATCTTGTCATATTTGCTATTGAATAAACTTAGGCTGCAGAGGAAGAAATTTGTGACATTTTAGAAGGAATGCAAAATTTATTTTGGATGTATGTTACAAAATTGCTCACAAGTATGTTTTTGATCTAGTCCTACAACTGAAGATTTGCTACATCTTTCAGAAAATGAATTACCATTTTGTTACTACTACATCTTTTTAGCTTGAAAAAGACTCAAGAGCAACAGCAAAATTTAAACATCTAAACAGTTATGAATAAAAACAAATTCAATATTTTTGATAATACTCTAATAGACTGAAGTTGCAAACTTTCTAAATATTGACTTAGGTTAGATTTTACTTTCAATTCTTGCATAACTATCAGAAGTGATGTTGAATATTAACTGATAGCCTAGTTGAGAATCATCTTGTGCTATCACATATTGTATATTCAAACTTCTCTGAGTTTGTCATGTCTCTTTCCCATGGATCATTTCAATGATGTCAGCATCAAGAAAGAATTTATGCTAAATACATCAACGTTTATCTTAGCCTCACATGTTTGAGCAAAAATAAAAAGAGGACAGGAAATCAATGTTGTGGAAGTAGCACTAATCCTTTTTCAATCCTGTTTCCTGGCTCTTCTGCGTTATTAGCCCATCTCTCCAAACATCTCGATTCATGTTCATCCATCTTTTCATCCTACCTTTTCATCAGAAGTTACTTCTCCTTTTCTGCAGGAGAAAGCCTCAGTTTATTTCTTTAGAAGTCACCTTTCTTTTGTGCAGATTTTCTGCTCTAACCTCTTCTTTGTTAATGCCTTTTAGGACAGAGTAAGCCAGTTCTGATCTGCTTTTGAAGTGTTACATCTTAGTATATTATAGGTTGAGTCAAATTCTTGGAGTCAAAATTTTTCTATTTTATATGTAGAGCTTTGCACATTATAGAAGAGCTAAATAACAGCCAATATGAATAAATGACCAATCAATTCCTGTTCCTCAGACTCTGACTGGTTAGGAACAACTGCACTGAGGCTTAGTGTATTAAGGTCATAACAGTGAGATCAGATCAAGACATACCGAACAAAATGAATCGTTCTGACTTGCAATACAGAAGATTACATATTTCAGCTTGAAAACTTAATAAGAAGTTGATTTGTTTCAATGCCCAGATTGTGCTCAATTAGTTTGTTTCTCCTTGTCTTATCCTTTACCTTTCTAAGATACCCAAGCAAAAAAAAAAGTCACTTTTTTAGACTAGACACCTTATATCTATAAGGTACACCAGCATCTGCAGTTCACAGCTGAATGGTTTTGCCCCAATACATAGCATAGTGTCCCTGAAGTCCATCTGAGTATACGGAAATAAATTCTTATTTATGAGCTGCTAGGACATGTGATGCTTTGGAATGAACTAATATTTAATTAGGAATGATGGAAATTAAGGAAAAATCAAATTCAGGGTTATGCGTGAAATAAGAATGAATCCAACTATTTTTTGCAATGGCATAAACATTTTTATGGCATTGCTCAGCTTTAATTGGGATAATGCAGTCTGTCATTATTTTTAATCCGGTTGCCAAGATTTTCTGCCAGTGCAATGCCCAATATGCAGGATTTAATTTAAAACTAAAGTGTTAAAAGTTTAAGGAAGCATGGAACTTAATTTTTCCTAGAATAGTATTCTGCGTACACCCATATTGAAAGTGTTCTGTGCATTGAAATTGGAAAATAGATGTGTTTAAAACATGTGCTAGAACTATGGGAACTTTGAGAATAAATTCTCCCTAATGAAACATCATTATTAAAGGGGCAAAATAACCAGTCTTTAGTATTGCAGTTAATCATCCTGTGTCTTTCACTTTCAACTCATTTTGAAGGCCACCATAAATTCTTTCTCATCCAACTTCCACCCATTTAARGAGCTATTTGAATGGTTTCTGTTTGGATGGATTTATTGTTACAGTTCCATTGTAAAATGACATGCCACATATATCTCTAAATTAGAAACTACAATCTTACAGAAAATCTACAATCTATAAATGGAGTCCATTTACAATCTTTTCATGCAAAAATGTTTCAAGAGGATAGAAATTAAATCTTCAAGACTTTGAGCAATTCGAGGGAAGAGAACCTGGTCCACAGATTAAAAAGTAAACAAGTGCCTCCTGAGAAATAATACCTTGTTAATGACTGAAACAACTGTTATTTTCATGGGATAGAATGGTCTTGGCTCAGGTAATTACAACAGAGTTTTAAGGGCAATTGGCTCACCTACTTTGTGTCCCGTTTGACAATGACATATTTTTTTTTAACTTTCTTTGCAATTTGGGCCAAATTCTGAAGTTCTTTCTTGTTTGTTTTTTTTACCGTCCTTAATATGGGGAAAAAAATCCTTGGCTTGCTTTGGGTGCTTTTCCTAAGAGCTCAGTGACATAGAAAATGGAACTCAAATTCTATTGGAGTTAGTTCATGCAGGGTTGAATCAGTTTGGTGTAGAGGCTGAGTAGGTGTAGGCTGAGTTTGGTGTAGATTCTGGAGGATTCAGGATAGGAAATTCTTACAAGCAACGGAAGTGTATTTACTTCCCTGTCCTCAGACTGGCACTAACCTGTAAAGTAGAATTTGCAGCTTTTCAGTAGTCAGAAGATGACCTTTGTCAGACAGGCAATGAAAAATACACTTGGACCAAAATCTGTTCCAATTCAGGTTCTTTTGTTACTGACATGAATGTGAGTGGTACATGAATTCATGGAGTAATGTCAGGATGAGGACAGGATTTCAAATGGCCAAACTTATATGTCAGTAACTAAGTTTGAATACAGAGTCAGGCCTTTCATTACTACTCTCACTAGAAGCACCACAGGATCTTCCTTTGCCATAAATAGTAAGAGTCAGATTTGCAGGTAGAAAAGTTAGGCTTATTAAAAAACAAACAGAAACATGTTAGATACCTGCCTTTGTTTGTTACTTAAATTAAAACTCTTCCTAAAGATTTTTATAAGCAGCTGCTTCATAACAGTCCAGTGGATTGACAGGAGGCTTATTTTTTTCGTACCAGCCCCCCCATTTACCATTACATACACAATGGCAAAGGTGTCACTTTTCAGGGTTGTTGAGAAAGTTGTGTTATAAATAGTTCTTCTAAAAACTCATTTTTGTGTTTTATGAAGAAAAGCTCTAATCTGATACTCAGAAAAAAATGCAGCTTTTCTTAAACAAGGGCTGCCAACAATGGTGAATTACAGCTGTCCCTAGCTGGGCAAACAGCCAATAAGAAAACCAGGGTTTGTTGCCCTCCTGGGGTTTCATGCTATCTGTCTATTCTCCTTTCTAGGTCCATTCTTGCAAACAGGCAAGACATTGAAAATGACAAAAATGCCATTTCTCAGAAACTTGTTAGATGTGATTGGATTTCAGGCTAGGAGAAAGAATTTTAAGTCACCAATCCTTTTTCTTCGAGGAGTTGATTATTTTCTTTTTTCTGAAAGGAAGTAAGTAACAATGCAAAAGAGCTTTCTGGAAAGGTCATAATGATATTGCTCCTCTAAACCAGCATGTTGTTCACTTGCTTTTGAAATATATTAACAAAATTTATGAGGCATTAGAAGTTTATGCAATCATGTTAAGATTTTTTTTTGTAAATTTGTAATTTTTTCCACATCATCTTGTCAGATATTTGTGGGTATACATATTGTTTGGTCATCTCAAATTATGAATCTCACTAAACTTAATATTCTTTCAAAATATTATCAAACTGTCATACCCTCAAATTCCAGATCTTTTAATTTCTCTTGAAATTCCAGTTTTCACTGTATTTGGCTTGAATCTTCCAAAAAACTCATTCTACAATTTGAATGTATTTTATGATAATGTATATTATTTTTTTACTGTTTACCTTATATGATATATATTGACCTGTATTAATATGCAAAAAAGGCCCTGATATGATAAAGATAAAAGCCCTTTTGAAAGTTATAAGCAGTTAGGAATTTCTCCCTCATTTTGTATTTCCTAATCTTTGCATCATTTTCAATTTTAATGTTTTTATACAATTAAACAAAACAGACAACAAATAAATGGAAAGACAGCAGCAGCCAGATGGATGCATGGACAGACAGTTGTCTGGAGAATATGTGTATAGCAGAAAATGGGAAGATCAAATTAAACGTTAGTTTCAAGTGAGTTATGTTTGGATTTCTCTTTGGCTCTAAAGCTTGAGCAGGTTATTACCTCAGCGTAGTTCTGTTAGGACAGAAATCTCACAAAGGCATGTGGCTAGGCTACGAGTTAGTTTTCTTAACTCAGTTCTATCTCTACCTATATGTTACCCGTATGTCAATCCCATGTTTTTCTTTTGCAAGAAAGGAACAAGTTTGAGTATAGCATGATATTCTGATTGAGTTTAAGATCAGGCTTGCATGCTGTGAAGCACTCGAATTTTCTGTGCCACATTTCACCTGTGTGTAAAATGGTATTTCCTTCTCTCATGACTCCATTGTGCTGCTTTCATCATGTTTGAAAAGTGCTTTGAGTAAAATGTGCGTTAGGATAAAAGGAAGCAAGTTGTCCTTTGAGGCTGTGAATTTTTTGTGCTACAATGGAGACTGCATTACAGAAGGGAAAAAAATGCTGAGCTGTGAAGAAAATGAGCAGTAGTAGATAAAATCCTGATTTCTCTCAGTGTCTTAAGACAGAGTATTACTGCAGTAGCAAGAACGGTTTAGAGAGATACAGTTTACTAAATATGCCTGATAATAGAAATGCCTGTAGTATTCTTTTAAAACAAATACAGTGCACTTCTCATTGCAGGAAAATTTTGATATTATTATTATGGTGTGTTCTAATGTGGTTTCGTTCTGCTATCTTTGCCAAGCCATTCACAACTACTTTGGCCATAATCTGGAAAAAATGTTGTTGTTGTTATTGTAGTAGCTCTTTGTTTCTCTGTTTCACTCCCTTTCTAACAACGATGGAAATGATTTGAGGCATTAGTATTCTGATGAAGAGAGGCTGTGACAAAGACTGTTACTACAGGGCCTCCTGACTCTTCTGTGATGCTGCCAGTGATGTAGAGGGGACTGACTCCAATTGCACCACATTCGAAATAGCCCTAACATGGTACAGAGAAAACAGACAGACAAGCAATTCATAACGCAGGCATAATGTTTTCAGTTTTGGAGTGTTAGCTTTGCACTTTGTGTGGAAGAATGATACCAGGTGAGCAAATATTTCTCTCCCTACAGGAACTGCAGATATTTGTGTGCAGATTTGTGTGTGCACGTGCATGTTTGTTTGAAAAAAGACCAGCTGTACAGAAGTGTGAGTATATCTTCTTTCTGCATGTTCTTCTGGCAGGATTTGGAAACCTCATGCAGGACGTGCTGTGGTGTTTCAGTCAAGTAAAAGGATCTATTGACATTGGGGTGACAGAAGGTAAGTTTATTTTTCCTTTTGTTGTTTTGATCAAAGATAATTTGTTTTCCATATACTCTTTGCCTAATCAATGTTTGGAGGGGGTTGCTTACGTGTTGGGTGAAACTGCTGGCGAAGAGTTGAGTTATACTTCTCTTCTGCTTCTCTCAAGTATTTACGTATTTGAAAAAGATAAGTCACTAAAATTAGCTATTAATCCAAAAGATTCATTAGAAGGCATTACATCTTAAGCATATCGAGTCTTTGAAATACATTTCTTTAGATTTTCAGCTTTTATTTACATGAGCATTTCAGGGAATTATGAGATCACCTTTTCCACCATAATGTCCTTTACTGGAATCAATTGGATTCTGTTCCTGGGTACTTATTAACATAAGTATTAAAATGCTGCTTGTTCTTGTATCTGAAGTTAAAATAATTTACAATGGGTACACTTACACAGATAAGTATTTGTGCTGTAGGGATTAACACAAGTAGCTGGGGAATTTAAGGGCACAAGATGCCTCCTGTTTCACACCCAGTAGCTTTCAGGATGATTTGTACTGCTATATGACTTAGGCATTTCTCTCTCTGCAAGCACATCCATTCTGTATTTGGCAAACATTTTGACTGCAAAAACATGAACAATCAAAAATAAATAAATATATTTAATTTTCTTGACCTTGAAGTTGAATATATTATTTCAGTCTTATTCTTCCTGTCTTGATTGTTCTATTTTTAACTTATTTCCCACTTCCATGTTCCTTTCTCCTATTGTATTGCTCTTGTGAATCCATGCATTTCTTTCCTTCTGTTCTGCACTGTTTCCTGTATGATACCTATACTTTATGTACATACATACATATATATGTACACTATATCTATACTTTGTCCCTCGTGGATAACTGAGATCCTTATCACATCCCTCTTCTCCTGACTCTCCCTTTATAGGCAGCGTTTTTGTGCCATATGGAGACCAACTAAACAATGGTGAAATCCTATCTTCCAGTGTGTAGAGGGGTTTGGTTTGTGGTGTTACACTGACCTTTTACATTTGTGGGCTGTCATGTTTTTTTCTGTCATGCTTTGTTTAAAACTGCAGAGAGCCTGAGCTGTATTCTCTGGTATCACACTGCAGAATGACTACATGATGGACAGAGATCTGTAGTAGAGCATATGAAGGTGCTACCCATCAAGTCTTTACTGCACTGGCAGAACTCTGCCAGTGTTTTCTACTTGAAATCAGTGTATAGGCACTACTAGTAGTGTTTCATTGTTCCACATGAGTGGCTTTGGATGTGAGAATGATGGCAGGGCAAGAGCTTGCTGGAAAGTGCAGCAGTGCCTGGTAAACTGTTGCCAAAAGTGCAACTGCTCGCAGCTTCTTATGTGGATATTAAGATAATAATGTATTTTTTCTATTTTGTTGTATTTCCTGAAGTGTGAGGCTTACTTTAAAAGCACAGTCTTGTTAAGACTGAGGAGGGAACTGAGTTGGCCCAGGTCTCTGACATTTGCTCATACCAGAGCTCTAACTTTTCCTCCTCCAAGGAATGTGATTCTACCTGGAGTATTGTCCTGTGTTTTGCTTCAGTGACGGTTATTTGTTATGCTGCCTTTTGCAGAAGCAGTTTGTTGTTGTTTGTAACCTCTATAGACTACAGTTGTGCACAAAACTCAGAATATTTAACAGTTTGTTAAATCTCTAGGAAAAAAAAATAATATATACAATAAAAGCCGCAGCATTTTTCTATTATGATGCTATTTGCAGAAATAGTTAAAAGTGATTTGAACTCTTACTGTAGAATCTGAAAATCGTGTTAATTGGTAAAGGGTACTTTTTTGCCAGTTCAGGATTAATAAAATGGTAGCTTGCCTCGTCTTCCTCACTACCCTTCCTTCATGTAACCTGTTATCAGCTGAATGCTCTAAGCTGTTATTTTTCACATTTGAGACTCGGTRCCAGAGAAATACAGAGACACGGTGAAAGGAAAGGACCCCTGTAATCTTTGCATGGTGTAACCTGTAGCCACAGAGTAGAGAAACCTCTGAGATGTTACTTTAAAGGCCATATTCAGTGAAATAAATAACAAAAAAGTAGTCAAGTTGATCTGTAAATCTTGTCAACAAGAACAGATGGCCTTACATGATTGGGCAGAATGCTCAGCAGAATATTGTAGGTATGGAATAGGGTTCTTGGTTGTTATGCTGTTTTTGTGTTCACATGAGAATATATGTCTGTGTGTGTTTGTGTATACAGATGTGTACGTACATATGAATCACATGTCATAAATGTGTGCGTATATCACAGCATTCAGATGTCTCCCTGTCATCGAAAGTTTATCCATAATTTTTTGGTTTCAGTAGTCTTCATGGTACTTTTCTGTGGTCTTTAGAACTCTTGGTAGCATCTAAGCATCTCGAATTTACAAAATGTAATTTCATTAATTATTGGAATGCATGCAGCTGTATACTATTAGTTGAAAGGAAATCTTAATATTATGTATACTACGTACTGTGTCTTTAAAAGTGAGGAGCTTGCTGTCTGCAGCAGAATACACTAATTCAGGCTTTTAAATGATATTTTAAGAAGTTGCAGAGAGTAATTCTGTATACATATTGTTTTCCATGCACACATAAACCCACATACACGCACACTTTATATTTCTTTCCCTGTCTGCTGCTTTCCTTAGCATAGAGTATGATACCATAATATGTAGTACTTGTCTTAATGAAATAGGGGGTCTAATGGATCCTTTAGCTCTCTCAACACAACTTTCCAGATGAATGAGATCTTTTACGCTTAGATAGAATGTCTAAGACATCTTTTTTTTCAGCCGCTCAGACAAACACAGTAATTTAAATGTTAAATATAAAGTAAATGATGATGTAGATTCTTTTTGTGGCACCATGTTGCTTTGAACTATATTTCACTGCTGCTAGCAGGAAACAAGTTTTAGAGCGCTTACCTCATATTGGTTTAATGATAATTAGCAATCTGGTATAGACTCACGATATGTACAAATTAAAGACGTGGGATTTCCTCTATTCCTCTGGAGAGTCAGGATCTACAGCCTAAAATCGTCATGGCTGGGGGAGCTCCCTCAGCGCTTGCTGTAGGGCATGTCACAAGCGAGAACCATACAGTTGCTGCAGACTTTTAAAGGTCAGCCTTATGCGATTTCGGGCTGCAGTGTGGTGCTTGTGGTCTGTGTGCTTTAGACTAGGAGTGCAGGAATTCAGCATTTAAATTTTTGTCATACTGAATTATTCAAGTGTAAAGCATGTGTATAATAAACAGTTATCAAATGGCATACCACATAAAGGAAAATGGTCCTTATGAAATCAAATGTTCTGCCCAAAGACTGGAATATTTACTGTTGGAATATTATCAGATCCAAGCAAACTGTCATGACCAACAGCCATTTCCAGTGAGTCTGAGATTTTTATTACATCTGCTTGCACATATCTATGTTTGCCAGATCATCCAGATATGTAATCAATAGCTCCAAATCAAAGATTTCAAATGTTAAATAACTGTCTGTAGGCTCACCAAACTGGGACAGAACCTGTCTTGTGTTCTTATATGTTGGTTTCTTTTTTGTGATGCTTACTGATTAAGCTGAAATACACGTCCTAATTTTTGCATGTGCAGTGAAACTACGTTTGTTAATGGAACATAAGAGCTGAGTATAAATATTTAAATAGATGCAAACCACAATAAAGATAATGATTTTTTTCATGTCCGTAAGTTTAATGAGGTAGAATTAATTTGTTTCTTAGGGAATGTTCATACCTGTTTTATATTTTATGTGGAAAAAATACTTTTTCTGTAGTATACAGTGGAGACTATTTCTATACGTACATATGAGGAAAGAGAGGCACACTACTTGCAGATTTCAGTTCTACAGGTAGGACTCAGATACGGCTTCTGTTTTAAGCTGATTCTGAGTTTCTGACTGACCTTATGTAAGTCACTTCACAGCTCTGTGTGGGTGAAATTTATTCCAGAGGCTCACATAAGCTCTGACTTTCTGTAATTTATGTCTGCGTTGATAAGTAGATAGTACAGATAGACATAGACAATGCGGGGATGATAGAGGTATACTTAAAAGCGCCTAAAGAGAGGAGAGACATGAGCTTAGGAAGAAATACAGTCCTTCTTCTGAAGCTGTAATGGTGATCTGGGAAGCAGAACTGGGGTAAATCTTTCTGGACTCTTGAATACAGGCTCAAAGGGAGCTGATGGATTTTGACTAGCCATTGAGCTGTCATTTTTATTCTCCCTTCCTTGAGTAGGAGTCACGTCAATACCAAACTTCTGTTCAGTTCCATTGGTGGAATAAACTTCTAGCTCTCTGATATGAGAATGAGTGACACAAGATGAAAGTTGTCAGTCCAGAACTTCATTTACTTCATTACTAGTGTTGGACATTGAATTCTGGGTCATTTTTCTGCTTCTCATGTAGTTAGAGTTGCAAACCAGACATCCCATCTTCTCATTGAGAGTTTCTCAACAGAAATATACTTCACAGTTTTACAGCCCTCCCACAAGGGTATCTTAGATGTTTGGCTTCGGGAGAACCTTTACAAAATGAGATGGAGTACTGTCAAAACTGTTTAACCATTGAATGGTCGTGACTTTATCAAACTGCCTTTCAAATTACAGTAAGACTGAGTATGTATTTTTTTGAGCTCATTTAATTTCTCATTTGATCACTATTCTTCCTATACAATTCTTGAGTTTAAAACAATCTTCTTTATATAAAAAGGAATAAATAATTTCTCAGAAAGGGTTTCTTTAGTCCACAGCATTGATCAAGTGCAGAGTGTGATTTCAAAGCTCACAAAGTTGAAGAAAAGAGATTCAAAGAGTGATACATTCTCATTGTTGATATTAAACTTCTACTCTGTCAGAAAAACTGTAGGTAATTTTCTAAGCATTTGCAGAAGTAGAAAAGAGAATGATACAAAAAGAGTGCTGTATCAGTGCTGATGTATCAGGCTTGTAGAGGCCACAGGTAAAAGTTAAGGCATAGGCCACATCTCCCACCGGAACTTCAGTGATGTGCCTTGCTACCTAACTCAGTCTAGCACAGGCTTCCTTGTAATCTGGGGTGACTGTTGTGCCAGTCTTCTAGATGCAGAATTTGTGGCTGAAAGGATTAACCAAAAAAGGTGAAGAGTATATGATAATCAGCTAGTGAAAGGATACTATTTCATCTCCTTCTATAAATTGATGTTTCCCAATTTTACCAGCCGTTTGCTGGGATGACTTCAGTGAAGAAAGACCATACTTGAAGAGAAATGATTTCCTGCTATTATCCTATGAAACATGTAACCTACTCCTCTGACCTTCGCAGCTGTGTGATTCAGCTGACTTCTGCTGATACATACTAGCATAAGGGGGAGAGAGCTCCAAGTCCCATGTACATAAATTAAAACTACTGGGGGAATTGGTTCTGGTGGTTCTGACTTGGACCATTTATTCTAGCATTGATTCTGCAATATTTTCCGAATTGACATGTTGCTGGCTATGTGTGCATGTTAAATCTCACTACTCTCTGCTTACTAAGTTTAGCCCCATCTTTAGAATTAGGCACTAAAGCTATAGAGTGGAAAGTAAAAGGATTCTTCAGAGTGGAGAATGAAACAAACTGTATATGTGCAGTGGCCAATAAAAAAGGAAGTGCAGGCTCAAGAGGTCCCAGCTCAGAGGTCCCAGCTCTGTAAACACTTTCTTACAGTAGTTCTCTCAGGATCAGCAGGATGATTTAAATGAAGATTACATGGAAAGTTCAAAGTTGAGTTTTTTTCACTATTGTCAAGATAATTACGACCTTTAATTCCCCAGCTGACCCATCTTTTCCCCCTATGTACTATAGCATTATCCACTTCGCTCTGACACTGATGCTGATTATAACAACTGCCTATTTGCCTACTTCTCGAGCATTTTTGCATGACAAAATTTTCCTTATTCCAGCCTCTTCTAAAGATTCTCTTCTATGATATTAAAAAAAAAAAAAAGTTTTGCTTAAAAATATCATACTCAAGAATGAATTAATTAAAAGTGAAACCCAGCTTTCTCTGCTACATCACAGGCCTGTACAAACAAGTCACTAAATATGCTGCCCTCTTGCTGAAGTAACCCCTGTCCTTGACCCCTGTCTTGTATTCTACTCCTGACACAGGCAAATTCACCTGTAAGTCTCAGCAAGATTTTTAGCTTTTATCTGTTTTGAAAGGGCTCCTTTCCTATATGCAAAAATAACAGAATGTGTAATACAAGTCTGCAAAGGCAATTTTTTATTGTTGCATATCAAGCCTCTGCAACCTGTATTATTATATCAAGATATTAATAGTTTCATACAGTATGTGCTATTAAATGTGAAAATACAAGAATGGCCATTTTGGGTGAGAACGAAGGTCTGTGTAGGCTAGCCTTCTGCATCCAGCAGTGGTCATTCTGGAAACAATATAATGCAAAGATACTGTAATACACCCCCAGACAATCTGCCAGCCTCCAGCAAATTATGACTCAGGCACTTCCCAAACCAAAAATGGTATCTGAATTTCATATCACGCAGTGGATCTTTCTTTATGAACTTGTCTTTGAGCTTCTCTTTCTACCTATGTAATCTTTCAAAGTCTACTGCAAGGAATCCCACAGCTTAACTACGTGTATTGCATCTCCGTGTGCTCCTTAGTTTCATTTGTTGCCCTCTAGTTCATCATGCTGGAAGAGGCAGTTGGCAGTTATTCTCTATTCTACATCTTGATTTTTCTTGAGGCTGAGGATGCTTATTTAGACACTGCTGTATATGCAACAGGCATGTGCAAACTCACTGCCATGATCATGGTTGCAGTAAGATGTTGTTTGCTGTGGAAATCCATCTCGGAGAATCAGCACATTACTTTGTGCAGAATCGAAGACTGCTTCTGTGATACAGAAGTGTGATTCTATCATCCTCAGGTGAGTAGAATACATGCTATCCTTTTTTGATGACGTGCCCACACATGTAGAGTATGAGCAGCATGCTAAGAATGGAAATTAGAATAATAATACACTCTTTTTTTTTAATTTGTAGAAGGTGAACAGTTTCTCCAGAACCATTCTCAGCTGACCTAACTTGCAGGGTACCCCTAACCTTTTCTAAAGTTATCCTAGCCCCCAAATCATTGTCCAGATAACTGCTTGGAAATTCGGTCTTTTCTGGGTTTTGTTGTATACCATTATGAAAATGGTAAGTGAGTCTCTCTAATCATTACAAATATGTAATTGCAGTTTCACATCTGTGATGTGGTTTAATTATGCATACTGCACCTAACTTTCCTCTATAATTTCAACTGGAGATGACATTCATCACTTTCTCAAATAAAACTGATTGTAGTTCCTGGGTGCAGTTAAACAGCTGTGTTTGCTTCAGAGATAGTGGTTTAAATTTCCAGACTAGCATGTTAAATAATCTTACAGTGTGAGTCATATATGAACTCATAAAGTGACTTGGCATGAAAAGTGCTTTATAAAATATAGTCTCTTTATTTTGTGTCTTGTTTTTGGGAATGAACTAGAGATGCACAATAGTACTTAAACTTCAGCCTTCACTTCTGTGTCAGGCAGTCACAGTGAGCTGTCATCTTTAAGCAATAAGTGGGTGAGGGTTTTTTGTTTGCTTGTTTTTTAAGTCCAGAGAGGGCACTTTGAATAAAGAGAGGCAGATTTATCTGTAAGGTCATTAAACGGCAGAAAAACAAGAGAACTGAACATCAGCAACTTAACAGCACATTAAGAGTATTTTCTTCCAGCCTGTGCTCTCAATACTGCAGTATTTCTCAATATATTTTTCAGCCTGAGCAGGCTGCTGCAGAGCAGGTATAGAGTTTGGAATGCACTCAGCTACGAGTGCCTTAAAAAGTGAGTTGCAGGGTGACAAAGCAGGAATRTTATTGATCTAGGTGTGTTTGCTCTGCTTCTTCAGGACTAAGAGTTCACTGTTGGAGGGTTTGACTTGAGAGCATTGGATCAGAAAAGTACAGGATATAGTAAAATTTATTTTTGTTGTATGACTGCATTTTCATGATGGGGTTTCTAAATGTGTTTTTAGGGTCGTTTGGTTACTACCTGTTCTAAAAATACTGTCTGAATGCATGAGGGCTGAGAAGTGAAGCTGCGGCGCTGTGGAGGCTCAGCCGCGCCGACCTGCCCAGACAGCCCCGTTCACCAGTGATTCAGCGCTGCCCTAGACGTCCCCCCGAGCAGGGAGCACCRGGCTCTGTTTGGCTTTGGCCCTGGGAGCACAGCTGAGTTTGAGGACGTGGATTTCCTCGAGCTCTCAGCTGTCTCACCCTGCGGGGGCGGGTTGCCCTTCCCGCCTCCCTCCGGCCGGCCGCTGCGCGGGCGGGCAGGGCGCTCCGGCTCCTGCGGGCGGCTCCGCGGGCCCGGGCCGCCGCCGCCG
>NW_028186501.1:467164-478885 GCF_003343005.1 Rhea americana
GCCCTGGGTCTGGAAAAACCCTCATGGATTGAGGAGGCTTTGGGGTTTTTTTAAGCTTTTTTTATGCGTTTATTTTGTCTTTTTTACCATTTTTGTTGGAAGATGAAATGCTTCTCACGTTATCTGCCTTATATCTTCAGACCGCCGAACACCATCCTGTCTTCCAGCTGCCACGCAGAAGGTACAGACCACCCAGAGCTGGGGAGGGGAGGGCRGCCGGGGGGAAGACGGTCGAAAGGGAACATGACTTGCCCAAAGCTTTGCTGACATTGCCTTTTGCAGCTGATATGTGACGGTGCTTGCTAGCAAAAAGCCTGTGTGACCGAAATCGGTTTCCCCTCACAGAAAGCTGGGGGAAGCTCTTACTGTTTCTCACAGGAGAAGGCTAAAATGCCAGAAAAATATTTGGAAGGCATTTGAACACTTAGTAAGATGATTCTGTTTATTCCTGTAAATGCTTGTTATTTTACTGTTAAGTTTGCACTAGACATGCAAACAGGCAAGCTTTACTGAAGACTTTCTAGTTACTGTGCTGCACATTTTACAACTTTATGCAGTTTTTAATCATAGCTTTTAATTAATCTGCATATTCCCTAGAAAATCAAAAAAATCAGATCTAGCAGTTCCTGTATTTGGGTATCTGTGCTCTTTCACTCCATTCAGTAAAGCCTGTTTTCAGGTCTCAGCAAAAACACTTCTGCGGCTATTTGGAGAAATGAAATGTTCTTAACGTGTTTGAACTTTGTGTTTTATGGGCAGGAATGCAAAGTGTCATGTCTGGAATTTAGTGAGTCTTCAGTCAGACTTCTTCCATAGAGACCTCTTTCATGCTGATTTGTAATCCTGTCTGATATGACTGTATGTGTGTTTGCTGTGTGTGAAGTATCGGACGGTTTTGTGAATCATCTACAGTAGTTCCAAACAGCTCAGCAGCATCAAAATTTCACACCGATATTACTTCCCTATTTGGAATTACAGCACTTTTTCTCATGCATCCTAACTATATTTAGTTTTTGAGGTAAACCCATTTGTTCGTCAAAGTATGGCTAATTGTACATGGCGCTGCCCTGAACTATGGGACCAAGAAGAAATTAAGAGGCAAGCTCTGTTTTAAGTTACATGTGGGAAAGCGTCAGTATTGCCAGTGTTGCTTTGGGATCATTCAAGCATTGCACAGTGTTTCATGCTGATGGAACTGGGCCACGTGATGCTGTTCTGCGTTATCCTCTGGGTAGCAGAGGGTGGAGTTTGCCCCAGTGCAAATTTTCAATGCCAARTTATCATTGGTGCTACAGGAAGATCAGCCTCACAGGTGAGAGGGGATCCAGTGCTGACTTGACCCATCTAATCTATTTTAGAAATCAGTCCAGGGGATTCCTAATGTCAAATGTTTGATTTTTTTTTTTTTTTTTGATATGAAGGGCCAAGGTAGTAGAGAAAAGGGGGCGAGTTTGTGGGTTTTGGAGTTTTGGTCCTAAAGAGTTTCTAGTGGTGCTTTTTGTAAATAACTGTTGTAAAATAATTTGTAGTGGGTGGGTAACTTGAAATGTGTTCTGTTTACAATTCTTTGSCTTGTTTCATGCATTGAGGTACTTGAAATTTAATTTATTCTTGACAGTGGGAATTAACATTTCTTTACGGCATTTACATAAAACATTCCGTCTGAAAAATGTTTTAGTTTTAATGTATAATCTGCAGTGTGTGTAGGACAGCTCTGTAAAATAGCCYTTTTTCTCTATATTCAAGCAGTGCGACTATGCAATCATGTGTGGTCAGAAAGACTACCTCACACCATATTGCATTAAAAAAAAAAAAAAAAACTTTTGTAAAATTCACTGATTTGTAAATGAGGGCCTTGATTTTGCAGCTRTGGGGGAGTGTATGATTTTGGGGACTACAGAAAGACAAGCTGCTCTGTGGAGTGTTCTCACGAAATCATGCTGAAACTTGCCTGTTAGGAGGGAGGGCTTTGGGGAGGCCCTGGAAGACTCTTAGCATGCAAGAAATTGAATGCATGACCTCATTAAAGTATAAGAATTTTCAATTTGAAAGAAACCCTAGAATAGTCCCTTATATGCCCAAATAGGCCAATAGATTGAGTTTGGGTATCCTGGAGGGATTTGTTTGGACAAAGGCGAATAAACTGTGCAACAGGAATCCACTTTACTGTGGGCTTAATCTACAGTGTGCGTACCTGATGAATCTGAAAGTGATCCAGAGGTATACCTTGCCTTTTCAGAAACGCCATTTGAGCCGCCAGTTTTCTGTCACCTGAAAACAATGGAAAATAAATGGATCAAGCTGAATATGAGAATTCACAATTTGATCCATTTTATTTTTGTATTTACTCCCCTTGAACACCAAGATCAAAGTTACAGCTCATATATAGAAGTTTTTTTATTCTTATCCATACTGGGTCTCAATTAGTATAGGCAAAGGGAAAATCCAGAAAAGTTATTTGAGTGTAGCACTGCTAAAAGCAAAGCAAGCAAAAGTGCTTAAAAGTGACATAATAAGCAATGTGAGCAAAGAACACGGCAAAATTCTGGAATAGAACTATAGCTATCTGATGATTTCTTAATAAGGAAAAAAACAACCTTCCTGTTATCCAGATTTCTACATACTCATTCATCTAATTTAAGACTCTGCAAAGATTGAATTAACAACCTTATCTGTAATCAAAGTGAAAACCTAAACAAATACTGTAGGGGTGTATTCTAYGCCCATGGCTCTTTAGGAGAAGATCGACTTCAATCTCTGTCCACTGAGTGAATCTAGTTAAAAAGGAACATGGAGGGGGAACACATCGCCTAAGTTGCTTCCTGATTACTTGACTGAGAACATGGTAGAGCTGAAGATGCGGCATGGAAGGGTCAGGCCTGAAGGACTTAAATGCATTAATTTAGCTTGGAGTGCCATCATCTAATGCTATTCAGGTTGCTGTACTTTGGTTCAAGTGCAGGGTACGGACAATTTTTTTTCCTCCCGCCTGAAATCTATTGGGATAATTTTGTCTATTGGGATAATTTTATTTGCTTAAAACAACTCAAGACTAAATCTGGAGTTTTCTCTTTGAAAAATGTGGTTTTTGAAGATTTCTTTTGTTTTCATTTTGACTTTGTCCAAAGGCACTGCTCCTTAACATACTCAGAATAAGTCACTTTTGAATTTTTCTACTGGAGTAAGTAATTCAGTGGAGAAACAGACCTTGCTGTTTTAGGTCATATGAGACTGCTGAGGAAAAAAGTTGAATTAAAGAAAGAATACCATGCTGGTGTTCTATTTATTCTTATACATTACAAAAAATACATTAAAAATGTACAGGCATGTACAGAACTATTTTTCATACCAATTACCAGATGCATATCATTGATTTGGGGTGAAACTGGGATCTGGAGAGTTTAAATGACAGTGTAACAGACCAAATAACTAGCAGAACTGAGAAGAGAGCCTGAGTGAGATGCTTACTCCTGCTTCAGGGTGGCTAAAAAGGCCAGTATAGCATATAAAAACTCATAGTGTACTGTGTCCAACAGGAGCAGGTTCTGGTGTTTTGTACCTACATTTTTTGAGTAATAAAGTTGGAATGTGGTATCTTATTCATTCTCAGTGGATTACAAATAGATACACAAATAAAAAGAAATAATTAGCATTATGACTGGCTAATGCAAAATAGCTGTATACAGTGTAATRAAATCATATTACCATCCACTGCAGGTAGAACTGTAGTATCAACCCTATGGTTGCTTGGCCTGTTTGACATTTGTCAGACTACAGTGTGCTCAGCTGCTTCCTACTTTGCCRGTCTTGCTGGGTTAAGCAGCAACGCTTCAGAGACCGGATGCAGATACCGCTCAGCCCAATGAACAGTCTAGGCATTCCTTGACAGATCTCTCAGCCAGGTTTTGCTCCATAAACAGACAAGGAACAGGGTAGTTGAGCTTGTCATGGGGAAAGCTTTTCCCCTCCTTCAGTCTGGTGAGACTTTTGCCAGACAGGAGACTCCCTTCTGYCTGTGCATCGCCCCACACTGTGCATCACCTCTAGACACGCTTCTGATCCCTGCTCTGTCTAGGCTGAAACTTGACGTCTGTCAGCTCACCTTGGTTCCCTCGGATATGTGTTGTTTTCCTATGGAGCGGAACCAGGATCCTTGCAGGCCAGGTTCTTAAAGGACCCAGGAGGTCTCTAATAACCTGTCTTGTCAGACCATGACTTTGTGGAGAACATCTTGCGGTGCCTGGTGCATTCCAGGCGTTCATTCTGGAGCTGAGAGTAACCCCAAACAGAGTAACTTTCTGTTGTTGAAAGTGGTATGTGCAAGATGGTCTGCAAAACTTTATTAACCAACAAAATTGCATTTTTATTTAAA
Organism: Rhea americana; assembly: GCF_003343005.1. Lineage (NCBI taxonomy): Eukaryota > Metazoa > Chordata > Aves > Rheiformes > Rheidae > Rhea > Rhea americana. Next base: position 471,537 of record NW_028186501.1, read on the forward strand.
TTTTGATAATGGCACATGATAGTCTAATACAAGATTTGGTTCAGAAAGCCTGTAGTAGAGCCTGTGTAGGGCAGGTATTGTCTGTTACTTTGTTATAAGAATTCTCTTTTATTTACTTACCTCAAATTCCCAGTGGTACAAATGAGATGTCTAGGTTCAGCAGAGAACCTAGAACAGAGAACAAAGACCATGCATCATGTGTTTGGCTGAATTTGAGTCTACAATACTACTTTTTTTTAATCCTGATTGCTACTCCTSCACTGTATTTGAGTGAGGAGTATTGTGGAATAAAAACATTTATTGAGCTATTACATAAGATGAAAACCAACCATTTCGATTTACTRTGTTCTTGTGGTGGTGTGTGCATTGAAAATTCATCCAAATAGATCTTTTGATCATATATATGCACTGTGAGCTGTTTATCATTCATGACTCGGCATAGAGGGGTTCGATGATAAAGGGAGTGATATGTTAACAGAAATGTGTTTAAGTTAGTATCAGGTTTGCTTAGAACTGTGGATAAGCTGCAGCAACTCATTGGCTTGGGCTGTATGTTTACAAAACACAAATCTCAGAATAAATAAAAATCACTGATCAAGTGGTTTTGTTTTAGCATAAGCTTTTTGCACTTCTGCAGGTTTTTGTTTCAAGGATATTTAAGATCATTACAATCCTTAGTTAAGTAACCTTCAGGAGAAAAAGCGTTTGAATTACAAAAACAATATCCTTTCCTACAGATGAGGAAATAAGCACAAAGAAGGGAAGTGAGTTCTTTGAGGTCATACAGTCACCCAGCTTTTAGTCATTTGCTTTTCTTGTAGARTTTATTTGAACAGAAAAGTATTTCCTTTTCCATTTTTCTGAGCAACGTTTTGAAAGGTTGGCTCTTCTGCAGAAGTATTAATTTTTTTGGATATTGTAATTGACATTTAGATATGCAACACTTCTTTCGTATCCTTAAAAACCTTTTAATGTTCCTAGGGAATCTTTTCTTGCATTATTCATTTGAAAAGCAGGCTAACAGTATGAATGCATTTTCAGTAACTTCCAAAACTTTTCAAATTTGATTGACATTCAGTTTGAGTTAGACTGAAGGTCTTAAATCACTTTGTATTTTACACTGACAAGTGTAGCCATTCTTCTCAGTTCTATGTTTCCTGTGCACTAATACGTTAGTTTGGTGCAGAAGTGAATCTGCAAACAATAGAAATGCATCTGATTCATTCACTAACATTGCTGTTAATAAGAATTATTTAAACATTAATGTTTAATATGAAAGACTATCAAGTGTCTGAATTTACTGCTGAGGTATAGTTACAATATTTTTTATTGTAACAAACAGTAATGTATGTAATGACGCACGTTTTATACTTAAATGCAAAAAAAATCTGGACAACACAATGAAAACWCATTCAGGATTGCTTGTTCAATGGTATATGTCAAAGAACCATTGCTAATTCCAAGCTAAGTTCAAAAGAAATAGATTATTTCATTAAWCTAATGTCTGTTCTCCTTCATTTTCTTTTTTAGAGTTGCTGATTACAATTATGGCTTGTTGATTTACTCATTAAAGTTTTCTGATTAACTTAGTTTTTCTTTGTGAACTTTGGTTTTAGGATTTACAGATGTTTATCTCCTGCTGAACATCTTGGACAGTTATCAGCTATAGCTTGTGAACTGCTCTGCAGCTATTTGCCATTTACAGGTGATTACTGAATTGCATTGTATTGGATATGCTTGTGAAATAGAATATGTATATTTTTAAAATAGGAGAATGGAAAATCTGATTCTTCTGTATTATTTGTGGTTCGGTACTCTGGGGTGCAGATACCACTGCAATGCATTTATACACTTTTGTAAGATGGTCCAGGCCTCTAAGTGCTTGCAATCCACAAAACTCGTAAGTATTAAATAYGCCTGTCTACATATGAATTTCCTTGTTTTCATGAGAATAATACAGTTATTTGTATGGAGAAGTGCCTAGCATTTCTCTGTGAATTTTCCAAGTAAAGTGGAAGTAGTGTGAAAAGCTGATAGTGAAGCATCCATAAATATTGATTCTATTAACTCTAATTACTGTATCAGTGTATTAAWAAACTTTGTCACTTTTGTAATGTTTTATATTTCCCAGGTACTTTTGCAAAGTAGACKATTTTTTTTCTTTGTTGGGACTATAGACAACCAAAAAAAAAAGTGTCCACTGAGCCTAGTTCAGTTTAGGACAGAGGTTTTGGAATTTAATCAGTTCTCTGCATAAGCTGAAGCAATATTCGAACAAGCAATAAAATTAGTGTTTGTTCAGTGCCAACAAGTCTCAGTATCCCTTGATTTAAAGAATTCAGCAGGAATCTAGTATGATTTTCACAACTCTTATATGCACATCCTTCAGTCATGCAAATATTTTAGAGTGACTAAATAAAGTTGCTTATTAAAAAAAAGTTATGGAGGTAGTACATTATGAACGATGCAAAACCAAGCACAAAGTCTGTAATTATTAGTGTGGAATTTCGATGCTGGCTAGTTTTCTTTCTTATGGAGGAAAAAAAACTTCACACTGTACTGTAGATAAATTTCAATTTGACTGGGAAATACAAGAAGTAGAAATAGAAGATGTGTCCCCTTGCAGAAAACCTCCTACATCCGATGTACCCAAAACTCACAATGCACGAAGAATACGGTAGGTTTTTCTATGTGACGCGAACAAGAAGCAAGAGTAGCTGCTGGTAACGAAGGGTTTTGAAACCCTGCCATACTTAACCTTTGCTGCTGTCAAATGCAGATGTTGGAGGAGAAATAGTAGTAAAATGTGACTCATGGGAGAGAACAATAAGTGGTGTGGGGGTGCAGAGAAAAGTCTTGAATCACAGCTGCAGAAATAGAAAACAAAGGATTTGCTATACAATTACCACAATGTATTATCTGGGTCTGAGTCTCAGCTGACATCACAACTGTCTTTATTATGTTACCATCGTGGCTGCTCTCACTGCCCTCCTGGATGTGTATCTGGCACTTTTATTAGAAACTCTGGCTTTTCTGGGGATGTATTTGTTAATATTTTACCTGTTCCAAATTCRGTACTCAATGGGACCACTAGCACAAAAGTCTGGCATTTGAAGGTTATCATAGCAGGCTGAGCTGTACTTACTGGTAGTACGGATACAGTACTGTGATTCCTATAAAGTATTTTTCATCTATGCTAGGTTCGTTCTGCAATCTTACTTCCATCCAGATGGTTTCTAGGCTCTTTTGATTTAGCAAGAAATGAAAGAATAGATCAGCTTGAGGTTTTTGAATGAGAGGAGATATACTACAGAAAACTATCATGCTGTGTTACTTCTCTCAAGATTTAAGTGATTAAGCAGTATTAAGAGATAATTATTGAAGTTAACATGGAAATGTGCAGTCAGAAAATGATGAATGAGGAAAGGGCTGGTAAGAACTCAAGAGGTCTCTTAGTTCAGCCTTCTGTTTGACAGGCTTGAATAAGGGAGATATTTTGACAGGTATTTGTCAAGCATGTCTCACATCTCTATGGATGCCACCTCACTATCTTTGCTGGAAGCAATTCTAGTTCTGAGCTGTCTTTATGGTAAATGCTCGTATGTATCTAACAAACTATGTCTGACTGTAGTTTAAAATGATTCTCACTCTCTGCTCTGCAACCTGCAGAAAAGCTGTGCAGCATTGTCCTTAGGACCGTATTTTATGTAGAGTTTTTCAGTCAAGTTTTGTTTTATACTGCCTTTATAAATGATGTTTTCTGAACTGCTTATTATTGCTGAACCCTTCTATTCTTTCCTCATTAGTATGGGATACCCAGGAAGGGAACTGGTATTGTAACCAAGAGCTTCATCAGTCTTTAGCAGAGGAGAATGTCTTCTGTGATTGCTGTGTGGCAGCTGCTGATTTGCTGTAGTGTGTTTGACATGTGGGGTGATGGTCTTACCAGCTCAAATTCAGTTTGTCCTCTGCCATAACTCCAGTTTCCTCCCACTTTGGTGAATTTTCATGTGCACTAAAGGAATTCTGGTTGAAATTCTAAATTTCTGTGTTGCTGAATATATAGTCATACGCTGTCAGGGCTGTCAGATAATAGCCTAGACTGTGGAAAATGAAGGTTTATTAAGCATTGGCTATTCTTTTTTGAGAAATATAAAGACCAGTCTCTGGGTTCCCCTCCCCCCCCCCGGCCTCCCCCTGGGGATCTGGATTTGGAAAAGAAAAATCCTAAAGCAGGGCGACAAGCAGAAGGGTGATGAGGAACCCAGTGCCAGTGGATGGTGCCTGACACCCTTTGCTGCTGCTTTGGGCTGGGTCATGGGCACAGGTGCCCCAGGGCGTCCCGCAGCCTSGCCCCGTCCTTGACACCCTAGACCCCTCCTGGGAGCCGCAGGGAGCGGAGCGTGAGCAGGGCAGCGTTTCTGACCCAGGCACCTGGTGCGCAGGGCGCCCTGATGCCAGAGCCAGAGGGAGCCCCAGGACCCGCTCTCAGGGCCTTGGGGCATCTAGACACAGAAGTAGGACAGATCTCCTGTACTGGGGTGGTCTGGTCGGAGTGTGGGCCTGGCGGAGGATGAAGGATGTGTCTGTGTGTTACGGGTCCTGGGAGCACTGGGCTGCACAGGGGAAGTGAGAAAAGAACCCCCACCTTTGTTCCAGATGGAGAATTTGGGGCTGTTTAGGGTTTAAATTCAATTAATGGTCAAGAGCAGTGAGGAAAACAAAATAAAATTTGTAAGCATTTATTCTTTCTGGATCAGAAAGAGGAAATACGCTGTTTAAAGTGGTGAGAAAGTTCCTCAGGAGAAATACGTAAATCTCATCCTTGATGCGTTTGCTGCTAGTTTAGAAAGATAAAATTGCGTAATCAAAGGCAATTAGAACTAGCAGAACAAGTAGTGCATCTTTACTTACTGGTAAAGCCTGTAGCAAAATTTCTCCCAAAACATCTTGTTGAAAGAAATGCTGAAGTTTATAAAGATTTTGTAAAACAAGCTTCTCCTCAACACCCCCTTTAAAATTTTTAAATAAGATGAAAATGTTGTCATTTTCACTACTTTTTGTCCTCCTGGGAGAACCTTCACTTCTTGGTAATCCTTTTAATGTTAACGTCTACGGTAAGATTAATTAAAAAGCTTGCCCAAGACCAGAAGTTGTCTTTGATGTGGCCAGATGCGCTCTGTATGTATGTAARCCTGCTGTAATTGCATGGCAGTCAGTGGAGTTGCCCCAGATTCCCTTCATGGGAACGGAGATCAGTGTTGGGCACTGGCCTCTGCTTGCACCAGGCTCCCTGCCTGCCGCTGTGGTCGGTGCCGCCGCTGTGCGCCCTGCCCCTGCCCTTGTCCCTGTCCAAGCTCAGCAGCGCTGTGGTGGCGGCTGGGCTCCCCGAGGGGCACGTGGTCCTGCACCGCACTGCATGTGCGGTGTGTAGCTCATCCCGGGTGGGTGAGACCCACCAAGACTATCTGCGAGCTCTGCGACATGTTTGTGGGGAGCGTCACCAGCATCAATTGCTCATGTGGGTCAAGAGCAGCATGGTCAGCTGAGATCCTGGTAAACTGCCCTTGGAAGGGCTCAGAGGGTGGTGTGGGTGCTCCTTGTGTTTTGCTCTTACTGCTGTCAACTACCCATAGTTGCTCTAATAACACTACTGAGCATTTTCCATTTTAACCTGCTAGCCCTGACCTAAGCAATCACTGTTTATCTTTCTAAACAATCACTATCATGAAATGCTTTGAGTATGGAGCATCTGTTACTCAAATATTTATGGCTGTATTGTACCAGAGCCGAACTAAAGAAATGAAAAGGTAATTTAATAAATGGGTAAAAAATCAATTGGGTAAATATCAAATATTTGAAAATAAATGTTTCTTTAAAGGCATTTGAACAGTGACTGGCATCAGCGTCCAGGGACTTTTTCATGTGCATCGCAGCTGCAGCAGCGGCACAGGGCACTGATTGTTAGTGGTGGCCCAGGCGAGGGTGAGTACCCAACGCCATGCCATGGCGCAGCCTGGCACGCCTGCCTCGCCGCAGGCACAGGGACCCCTTGTCCCTGGATCCTGGTCCTCCCGCCGGGAGCGCGCAGGGCTGGAGCTCTGCCAGGCTGGGCTGCGCAGGTGGGCACGCGGGTGTTACCACTGAGGGATGCTGGGGACTTGGAGCGGACACCCCCGAGGCTTGGCAGTCACGTCTCAGCGTGGCACTGCTGCTGCTTAGTCACCAGATCCACCAGGTGCTCTGCATCAGAGGCAGCACACCTCTCCTCCCGCTAGCAGGTTAGGTGTCTGCTGTGGAGAGTTTAAACTGAAAACCTGCCTACGTTAAATCTTAAGAAATTATATGTGCTTCCAAGTTGCAGACTGTACATACAGAGAGCAAGAAATGACATGGACTAATTTTGATCTGTGCTGCTTGATAGAGTGCCTGTGTTTTCCTGACCCTGATGTGGCTCAGATTTGGCTCTGTTATCTTTGTGCAGTTGGAGTTGTACAAAAAATACAGTTGCCTTTGCTAACGCATTTAGTGGTACTAGTTAATGCTGCCTTGCATGTCTTCTGGACTTGCTTTGAAGATGTGGCAAGTCCTTGCAGGTCTTTTTAAACCTTACATCTTTGTGTTCAGGTACGTGTAGGCTGTCCATCATTCAAGTTTGTACACATACAGGCAAATACATTTTAAAAATGTGTATCCCGTGTTCTTTATTCAGTATGAGTATTTGACAAAGGCTAAGCTGAAAAAGGTCATACAGCTTCTGCTTCTGCCTATGAAGTCTGGAACTAATTGTTGGTTCATTTAATGCAACTACTTTAAGGAAGTTGATCTACTGCTTTTGCAATAAATCCCCCTTAACTTTATAAATATGAAGTGTTCATATTGTTCACTGCTTGATTGATAAAATTCAATTCAAGTCAAGTCAAGTAGTAAGCATATTTCCAAGTAATTAGTGCTGTTAATGGAACTGACTTTTAGCTCAAGATTAAATACTGTTTTAGGTTTCATTATTTAGTATATTTTTTCACTATCTTTAAAAAGAACAATTATTTCCTGAATTTCTTGATACTCGCAGATTTCAGAGTCATTGCAAAAAAAAAAAAAAAAAAAAAAAAAGTGAATTTCCTTTAAAGTTAAGGTATTTAGAAATTATATTAATTCCCAGAGTATTTGTATTAATAGTTTCCTGGCTAGGAAAGGGTGATAAAGAGTATAGCAATTCATCTGTTCGAGTATCCCCAAGATAACTATTATTCTGTTTTCTCTTAAGCCTTTAACAGTTCTCTTTTTTTCTGCATTTCTCAATTTTCTGCAACCTTTGAGCTGTCCTTTTTTTTTCTTTTTTTCTTTTT
>NW_028186501.1:478915-508637 GCF_003343005.1 Rhea americana
TGGTAGGTGCCAGCTGAGGGGATATGAAGGCCAGGATGTTTAATAGCTTGCATTTGAGCTGATTTTAAAGCTTACCTCAAAAGTACCCTTAAGCTAGAAGGTTAGCTTTTTAGGGGTCTTTAACATGAAAGCTCAGCCAGAGGCACTTTAAAACTAAGCTCTTTACCTTAAGGGCACCTCTAGGCTAAGCTTTTGGCCTTTGGAAGATTTTTGAGTGATACATGTTAAAAACAGAAATAAACATTTCCTCATATGCTCCAGCCAGCAGACTTCTCTATGATTCACCACAGAAAGTAAGTTTAGGTATTCATTTTACTGTATCTTACTAAGATCTTTGGAATAGGCAAAGTTAGTGAAAGAAAAAGCCGAAACCAAATGATGAAAAGACTGTTTGGAAATCTAATCCCAAAATCTAGTTTAAAGCTTCTGGTCCCAGATGTTGAATTATCAGTTAAATGGAAAATCTAATGGCTAAATTCAGGGTAGCTACCTGATCTGTGCTTAGTATGTGTATCCCATTCTCTGGCTTCGCACAGTTTCTGCTTAGCTGCTTTGCAGAGCAAACTGTAGCCTGGCTGCCTGGAGTACTTTTGGGAAGGCAGGATTGCAGAGCCAACACCTTTGGCTTGGAGTCGACCTAAAATAGCCAGTGTTTCTSCTCATTCTTTTTTGCTGAGGTTAATAATTATGATGGACCCTATACTTGGCATCAGTATCTCAACTTTATCCCAACCATGTTGACTGCAAGTGTGTTTATTTTTCTGGTGAGTCATTCTGATGGCTTTGACCTGAGCTAGGTCAGGCCAGCAGCAATTGGGAGCTTCACTGAAGTCTGAATTACCCTGGAGTGAAACCCACATAAATTAAATCTGAAGCTGCATTAATACTGCAGAATGGCATGTGTATTGGAGGTACATTAACATTGTGTAAGTATGCAAGTATACTGCATGCTTTCGTGTAACTAATAGTCTATAATTATATATGAAGAGAAGCCATTAATTGAAGGCTGCTGGAATAGAACACTGAGTTAAGTTTTTTTGGTCTGAGTCTTATATCCTTGCTTTTTAGTGAAAAGTATTAGGCTTCCTCTAATCTCAGTTCTTACATTTTTCTGAATTTGCACCACACGCAGGAATCTAACTGTCTGGTCTGTTCTTTTCAGAACAGTAATTGAAGTTAGTTTTGTGCAGCTATGAACAAAATGGATTATTGGGAAAAGAATCAAATTCCTTATCCAGAATACTCGGCATAGAGTCGGAAGGAGATGTGGTATATGAAAATCTGTTTTTCCTCTTTCTGAATTTAAGAGCTTGTTTCTGCTAAGCCCCTTTTTATTTATTCATTTATACTTGCTCTATGAAGGTTAAATCATGTAACGTCCAGTTCTTCCATGGGTTCCTGGGTGGTGCTAGATGCAGCGAGAGAAGTGCTGTGGTAAGAGAGAATGGAAAGCAACAGGCCCACGTCTGGTCATCTTTAATAGAAAAAAATGATAAATGTTGTCCAAACTGGGTGTGATGGGGAAGCTCTGATAAGCAGTCATGCTATTCATGAGTTGGCAAGATACCCAGTTCTATAGCTGCCAGGTTCAATTATTGGTGTTTAGGCATATTGGTAGTGCAGATGGTTCTGCTTTCTCTATTAGGGATGATTGGTGCACCTGCATTTTTGTTGTGGTAGCTCAGGAGTTGGAATCATCTTTGCTTGGCTATGGTGTTCACATTTGCTTTGCCTTTTTTCTTACTTTATGTGTCCATTTCAAGGACTTTTATGAAAAAACAACATTTTTCCTTAGTTATGTGTGTATTTACAGGGTTTTATTTTGCTCTCTGCTACCTTCAGAAATCTAAAAAAGAGGAAAGAAACTGTTTCAGCTGTCACAGAGATACAGAGCATTCTTGTTGCAATTACACCTTTTCTGTATAATTTTTGCCACAGATGGTAGGGGTAAGACCCATGGTTTTTTGTTTAAAAGCTGGTGCTCTCAGGGCACTTCAGTGGGAATAAATTGTACAAGCCTACTTCAAAAAATATTACTATATGTCCTTAGGAACCCAGTTTGAATTATTCCTCCTTAATAATATTCTAGATTTTGCCCTGTAAGGGGCAAAGACTCAAAGATGAGAGAGAAAATTCACTCTGGGTGACTCCTCTGTGCTTTGTCATTCAATCAAAGGCTCAAGCTGTCCGTGTCTCCAGGACAGGTGAGGCAGCAGCTCTTCCCATGGTGAGAGGCAGGAGGTGTCCGCGGGACTGGGTGACACTAGTTCCTCACCCCAAACCTTTTCACTCCGCCCTGTGAAGCAGCAAGGATTCCGTGTGCGTGGTGCAGCCCTGGCCAGGCTGCCGCTGGCTTGGGTCAAGCAGCTGCTCCGCAGGTGCAGCCTGCGGGGGGGTGCGGTGGGAGGAGGCCGGGAAAAGGAGCGGAGCGCTTTGTAGCTCTGGAAGGAGGATCGCTCTCTGGCGTTTCAGCATTCAGCACCTGGGCATTTGGAAAACCAGAGAGTGCCGCCATCTTTCCTCAGCCTATTCCTGCTCTCTGAGACCTTGAATTGTACATGCCAGTGCAGGTCCAACCTCTGCCTTGGGAAGGTGAGGTCCCGGTGCTTGCTGTGGCTGCCCTCCTGGCTTGCATTTCTAAATGACGTTTATTCCAACTTCTAAGACACATAATACTGTGGCCCAGAAGACTGTAACAAAGTAGACACTGGAGAAAACTAAAAACTGTCTTTTGATTGTGCTGTCTCCCCCTAGACAGCTTCAGTGAGTCAGGGATGCTGCTTTGGCCATGGGCAATTTTGGATGACTCAGAAGGCATCTCGCCAGATTTGCAATGCTGGTAATTGGGTTGGCAGCCAGGGAGCCTTTTGCAGCCATATTTACAGCCTAAAGCATCATTGCTGTTGCATTCCTTAGCTGCCACACAACAGGTCTTTCCTTGGCATGTTTTAAACTTAATTGCAATGTGGATTCCACCAGGATTCCCATGGGTCTGTCAAATTTTCTGTATAAATATTTCGCTTGATTTCCTGAAGATAGCAATTACATCTTGATTGGGAAAGGTCCTCTGCCAGTTTCCCTCATGTGATGAGCTGATGTCACCATTGTAACTTCTTGGTGCTCATTGGCTTCTTTGAAAACGCTGTTTTGTTGACTCTCTGCTAAGAGCAGTTCTGCCTTTGAGCATACAGTTGGCTGCATTTTGGGAGCCAGCGCAGGCCCTGATGAAAGTCAATATAAGCAGGGTCTGAGGTCTAACTCCATGTGATGTTCTCATCAGTTAGAGGTGGAATTTTGTAATCAAAGCAATGACRTTCTAAACCTTTTAGTGCAACAATAAAGGTGCTTTGTATCTGTAAATCATGGGTGTTAGTATAAGCATTAGTATATTGGTTTCACAAGGAAAATGTTATGCTGCTGTAAATTTATGGCCAGATGCTGAAGTAGATGTGTATATATTAAAAAAAAAAGAAAGAAAGAAAGAAGGAAAGAAACTAGATTCACATAAGGCCTGAGTTGGATATCAGCTTTTACTGTTGAAAAAGTATATGTTTTTGCACTAATTTCCCAAGCTAAAATCTGACCTCATTTATATTCTTCCAAAGTTATTGACTGGAGAGTGGGGTTGAAATTGGTTTTAAATTCTCATAAGCATGATATTGAGCAGCTGTTTAAAAGAAATTAATCTTCCCATTCTACTGGGACCACTCTGAACTATCTGAATATACAGTTGCAGTTGTTCAGACTTCGCCTTCAGTTCCCTTTGGGTGAGCCAAGGGCAGTCTTGCTAGAATTGAGTAGAAATGGTGGGGTTTTATAGTGGTCGGAGTTTTGATGATTACGGACCAGGAATAAAACTATTTGGATTAACACATCAGGGCATAGATCTCAGATGAAGTATACTTGGCCAGTCTGTCCTTAAGTGAGGGCCAAGAGCTAGGAAAATTCCTGGACATGGAATTTGTTACGGTAAATGGGAATGGTCATTGAGCAGGAGGCCAATTTGCTGAGTTTTGAATTCTCTGCTAAGTTTTAATTAAAATGCAATTGAAAGGATGAATGTAGATCAGAACTGCCTGGCAAAGTGGTTATTAGAGTTGCATGGTGCTTACTGAAACTGCTCATTAACGGCATTGCCTAGGTTTTCTCCAGGCTTTGAAGCTGTGCATTCTGACTTTTTTGTTTGTTTGTTTGTTTGAATAAATACCACTTGTTTGCTGGAGATAGTGATTTTTTTTTCATATGAGTTGGTATTCTCTCTCTCATCCAAACCTTCTATGCCTGAGCAGTGCTGGTTCTGTTCAGGTTATATTACCCAATAACAGCAGGGGCCTTGGTGAGCTGGGAAGAAGCAGAAGCTACCCAGGATGCTGTTAATGGGCAGCACATGTATTCTCCCCCCTTAGGGTCTGTTTGGACTAATGAAGGCTTTTAGGAGGGTATGCAGCTCTTCTGTGAAATCATTAAAGCTCTGACAATTTCTGACATCCTCCTATTTTATTCCAGCACAGAAAAACTTGCATGGGAATATTATTAGCTGCAAGTTAACGAACAATAGCAAGTCATAGAGCAAAAACAAAAAACTGGAAAAACTCAGGATTGAAGTTCTGCCCAACAGTTCTACTGAGCCTTTACACTTTGTAGGAAGCCATGCTAACTTCGCTCAGCGAGMGGGGATGAACATGCATAGAATCAGAAACTCATTTAAAAAGTCACAGTAAAGGTATGGGCTTTGCACTACATGGGACTCTCTGTAGCAACGTTTTCTGTTTTTTCAGGCTTATTCTGCTGAAATTGCTGAAATGGGTGCTGTTAGAATGGTGTCTCTTGTTTTTGTTCACAAGGAAGTAATGTGAAACACACTAGCTCATGTCAGGAGAGGCTTCAGAAACCTTCACAGAGTGCTGGATGCCTTTGCTTCGTTACTTGGCCTTTGCTTCATTACTTGCCAGAGAAAGCTTAGAACCAGGTAAGTAGATGCAGAAAGTACCCAAGTCTTGAGGCATTTAATACCTTCAATTTTTTTTTTCTTTTTGTTCTGTTTAAATAACCTGATTGTTTGAAAGATATGATTACAGAAGAGTGTGTAACCAAGTGTGTCTTAGCATATTGCACGTGCCACATGCTTCATAACATAAAATTAGGTGATGTAAAGTGGTATGTGGAGTATACACAAAGTTAAAGGCTTAGGCACTGCTGGCTATCCGCTGGGTATTTGGTTGGGTCGGTGAAGTGATAGGATGCAGTCCTGCTCCTAGTCCCAAGCTGTGTAGATGCCTCTGATGAGCAGGGCAGTCTGAAGACACGCCTGTGTTTCAAGGAGCTCTGTGTTTATGAGCGTTTCCTTGCGTGCATTTCCAAGGGCACCCAGGCGGTGGTGGTGTTCAGTTATGTTTGRTGACCGTGTGAATTGGATCAGCCGCCAGGTGATCCTCCGCTATTTCCGGGGTGGCCTATTTGCTCTTTKCTAATGGTAGCAATGGCAGTGATTTCTTCTTAAGATCGCGAGACAAGTAAAGAGTTGTTGTTCTGTACAGAGCAGGGAAGATTCCCTTTTAGGGTTTTTGTGTACACAAATAGGAATTTGGAACAGGTGATTTTTAGAAATCTGGAGTGTTTTAGGATTTTTTTTCCCAAGTTTTTAGATGCACTACAGATTTTGAAATCATTCCTTTTGCAGTTCGTCTATGAATGATTACCCCTTTACAGCACCTTATTAACATTTCCTCTTCTGCATTTGCCCCATCCTGTCTTAACTGYCTGGGCTGCAGCAAGCAGCACACTTGCTGTGAAGTGTTTTGGGGAAAGTGCTCTGAGCAGAAGCACTGCAGCGACTTGTCGGTATTGCTTTCGGATACAGCGGCAGCACTCGTGCTCTGTACGAGGAGGGCAGATCAAACAGATGGTCACAGTCATTTCATTACAGATTAGCTCTCCTCCCGTGTTATTTCGGCGTCAACAGCTCAGGCAACCTGCAAACAAGCCCGTTTGCCCACGGTGGTGGTGAGGCACGTGCTGCCTTGGGAAAGCTGCCACCCCGTTGGAGCCCTACCCAGTTGGTGTTAACGTAGCAGGAGCCTGTGGTTACTGGCCTTGCCAGGGGCTCTGCGGAGCACCTCAAGGGGCTGAAGCAAAGCATCTGCCATGGTGYCTAGGGTTTTGATCAACTTCTATAGCATCTCACTGCTCTTTCTCTCTTTCTTTATTTTTGCCAACAGTCGTTCTTTAATAATTCTTTAATAGTACGTGTAGGGTGCAGGGGGTAACAGTGGTGGGGTGCACGAGGATAGCAGTGGGGTGTAGTGCATTTGCTGCAGCCAGCCCTGTGCTCCTGGAGCATGCTGCTCCGGCTCTGGTTGCTCCCGGTAGAGCTGCAGTGGGAGCATTCACCCACCACGTGGCTCTCGTGCTGGACGCTGCCCATGTGTGCACCTGACCTGGGGCCCTTCTGCCAGGGCCATGGATGGGCTGGGATCTGGCCACCTGTGTCTGTTACCTTGGCTGGAACAACACTGGATACTGATGCCATCCTGGATTTCCCTGTGYTTTGTTGAGGATTATTTTATAAAAAATAYTTTTAATTGCAGATATTCCATCCTATCATCACAGGATTTTGCAGTGATATCTCTCCTGCCCTTGTTCGTGTCAAGAAGCTGCTCTCCATTGCACTCTGGCTCTAATTAGAAACCCCCGTGTGACCACGGGTCTGCAGGATGCCTAGTGCTAAGGCTTCCTGCAATCTATGTCATCAAACCAGCTCTAATAGCAGGAAAGGGTAGAATTAAGAGCATATTTCCAAGRCTCTAGAGGTATTCCCATTATGTGGCTATATTTCACCTGACTACAGATAAGTTCAGCTGTAGCTTCCCAATGTTCCTGTGTCAATGGTATTTAATTAGTGCTTAAATCAGCACARAGGTACCCTTCTGTCATCCCTCCCACTCTGAAAAGACCATATTTAGATTGCAGGGTTGCACAGCTAGGACTGCTTGGAGCAGGAGAGAGAAAAAGCAGCTGACTGAGAAACCTTGTTCTTTACAGAGTAGATCTGCTGTCTCTTTTCACGGTGAGCTTGAAAAGGAGTTATTTTACATGGGTTTGGGGTGGGGGGCAGAACGGAGTGGCCTACTGATAAGGAAAACCCAGGGAAAAGGTGTCCACTTTTTCTCCTCACTACTTGTGGTTTGCTTCCCRGACAGGTTTGCTCCACACAGCCGGGGACAGGCTGAATCCCCTTTCCTGGCCGAAGCCCTGCAGTGAGGGCACACGTTCCCTCTCCCTCCACAGGCTGCCCTTCAGCACAACCCATAGGCTTGGCTCAGTGGCTTTCATAACACCTGGGTGCATGTTTAGCCACTCTGCAAATGAGGGTGGTTTACTAAACTAGGTCTGTATTTTTGGTTGGCAGGATCAGATAGTAAATATCCAGTGGTAGTTGTCAGCATCCAGATTTTTGTGTGCTCTCTCTGCTGAGCCCATCTAGGAATTTCACAAATTACTGTGTCAGCAGACAAGAAGAGCCACAAGTCCAAGTGTGTTTAATTTAAAAAGAAATTCACAAAGAGAGTTGTCTGAGGCTTAACCTTTCTACTCCCTGCGGTCAGTTTAGCTGAAGCAAGGTCACCAAAATAAAGTCCYAGAAATTATTTAAATGTTTTGATATTGTGGTGAGGCTGTGCAGGTATAACTACTACGTACAAAAACCTGTGCTTGCTGTAAAAGCCTGTATTATACCATTTGATAGCAATCTAACAAATTCCGTGCTATACTTCAAATGATTTTCTAATGTGGATTATAAAAGAAAAACAGACTGCCATAGGCTGATCTTGCTATATTTAGGAAATAAATGCTTTATCAGCTTTGTAAAAGCCATATGGTGGATTTATTCACAATCAGCGGTTCCATTCAAATGCAAGTTCACAGCATTTAGTAATAAATTTTCCAGTATACAGCTCAGCACTCTGTTTTTTTTTTCCTTTTCCAGCATATGATTTGAGAGCGGTCAGCTGGCAGCGGTTGTAAGCCACCTCTTGTCTAGGCAATGCATATTCGGCAATATAATTTACCGCTAGTAGTAGTGAGTCCTTACAAACTCCTGCATATTTCATCTTCAGTTTTTGTCACTATGCAGATTTATTTTTAGTGTCTTTAGTGGCTTCTTTTTTCCTTTCTACACAGTGTTATATAGCAATGTGCCTTTTTGGCTCGGTTTTCTCTGGAAATGGGACTTGTTAGATCATGCTCTGCATGTGAATGTGTGTCTAAGTAGCCATCAGACCTGCTGTCCTTGATATCTTCTGGCACTTGCTTCTGCTCCATCAGATTTGGCCAAGAGCAAGAGGTGTGGGGGATGCCAGATTTGTGAAAACGCAGGAGGAGGGAGACTGTTCCAGTGCCCTCTGCAAGGAGAGAGTGGTCTTGGCATTTGTTTGCAAGATGGGTGTGTGCATACACGTATGGCTGTGAGCAGTTAGTAGATACAGTGCCTGGTCAAAAATAGACCTGAGACATGACTTTTGGATTTCAGTCTGAACTCAGAAATTCTCCTAGCAGAAGTAAATGCTAATGCATAACCATAGATGACTTCTGGTGTGGACTGTGCTGATTTTTAAACTTGATCTTTGTGAGTACTGAATGTTCATGGTAGTATCTGCTGAGTGCCTGTGACCTCACTGACTTTACAGGGAGTAGAGGRTGGTTAGCTCCTCTTGGCAGCATTCATCTGCTTCCACAACTCAGTCTTCATCAATTTATTCATTTAGGATCTGTTCCTGAATATCTGAGCTCAGCTTACTTCTCTCACTGGATTAACTGTGTTGTGGCCRATTTCAGCCACAAATCTCTTTTCCCTGTGCCTATTCCAGCTGCTCTGCCTACCTGTATAAGGACAGCACTTAGCACTAAATGGCTTCAAAAAGATCTTTAAAGCATTAACTAATTAATCTGCACGTCATCTTTGTGAAGTAGCTATGCATTGTTTAACCAACTGGAGAAGAGAACTGAAAAGGGACTTTAAATCGGGCTTAGAATTTGGGAATTTGTGACTTTGATCTAGACATTCTTCATACTTAAATTCTGAGCTGCTCCATTACACTATTTACTCCTTTTGCTGTCTTAGCCTGGAGTTGAGTATTTTTTTATGATAGGGTTATAAGGTGCTATAAAACTCCAGATTTCTAAAATGTGAGGGGCTTACCAGTCCCAATTTTCTGTCTCACTAGTCAGAGAATACAAGTAAGCCTATAAGGCAGGGAATGCAACTAGTAAGATGCTTTATGGGGCTCAAATGCTCCTTATGTTGTCTCATAGCACACCTTCCACCCTGAAATACAGCATGCTGATTTGCCTTCCATGATGGAAACAGGGAGTTGCCTATGGTTCATGGACTTGCATTTTAAGTTGTCTACATGAAGCACATCTATTATTTCCAAGACTGTGCATGCAAGAAAAGCAGAACAATTCCATGCCCAGCTGTTCATATGTGTTTACTCCTGTGCAGTCTCTATGCCCGCTTTAATATGTTCATCACCTAGCACTGGCAAGGCACTTCTTGACAGTGAAGCCTGAGCTGGACTTCAGAGCTAGGGGTAGTATGTCCCCTGTGAAGGGAATCCTGCAAGAGCAAAACAGGGTCCCAAAGACCTGCCCAGGACAACCTGCTGAAGAGTGTCCCTTGCTGTTCCTCAGAGCTTGAGTGGCATGCATACCCTACCATCTGGTGTCTGATGCTTGCTGCTGGATAGGCAACATATGCAGGAGCAGGAGGAGAGGGGGAGGAGGCTGAATATGGCCCTTGCTGCAGAGCCCTTGTTCCCTTGGGGAACCTGGTGCGCGATGATTAACCAGACGTCTCTTCTTGCTCTCTCTTGGGCACAGTGAGAGATGCTTTCTGGCAGTTGAAATCCCAGAAAGTGCTGCATATACGGAGGCTGTAGTCAGTATAAACCCGTGCTGCCTATATCCCAGTTTCCTGAAGGAGAACATACTTGGCTTTTTGGATCACTTACTTAAAAGTGTTTGGTACTGGGCACATTACCAATCAGAAACAAACCTCTGTTTTCCTCTAGATCTTAGTGAAAATGGTGTAAAAGCCACAGGAATAGTCAAGAAAATGGTAGGAGAGTAGTTCACCATCACTTTGTTGCATTCATTTGGCAGCAATAGCACAATGCCAAATTCAGATTTATTGGGGCGTTTTCCAGCTCCCTATCTACAGCAGTACAGCTGAGATCACAGCTGATTCCTCAGTGGCTCAGTTTGAGAATGACCATGTTGCACACACTTGAGCTACCCTATTGCTCTTTCCCAAGGATGGCTCTCATCCTTTAACCCAGAATGACATACAACTCCAGCATACAATTTAAAGAGGAAATTAAGTATGTGCTGGACCATGTTGCAGTGATTAGTCTGCTGAAAACAAAACCATTTCCTCATCCATGAACCTGAGTTTAATCTTCAAATTATACATCTGGCTTGGAGCATAACCTGAAGGAATCGTTTGGGCAATTGAAAAAAAATCATGCTAGATATGACAGAGTCCATTTTCAGGAAAACATTGCTGCCTAGTGCAGATACTGTGCTGGATGTCACTTGTGCTGTGAGTATCTCCACATTAGAAACCTGAGAGAAAGCCACAAAACTCATCACCGAGGAGTTACTATAAAACGTCACAAAATGGAAAGATTTCTTCATCTCTTCATCTCATCTCCAGCGTATGCTCTATTCCTCTAGAGTTAGGAAACCTCTGTTGTTTGCCCTTCAGTGAATATATTAGAATGTGTTTCTTATGTGTGTAAAGATAAAAAAAATGGCTTTCTAAGAACATGTACAATTAGCACCTGGAATTCAGCAGGGTAGATGCAGGAGAGAAGCAAATCCTGGGCTTTGCATAGTTCTGGTAGAAGGTGCAGCAACAGGCAAGGTAATTACTGTTAAGCAGTGTGCCATTATTTTAAATGTTAAGAGACAACCTTGGGTTTCTGAGGAGTTTCTTGATTTTAAATAATTTCTTTTCCTCTTCTTTTGACCAGCTGCAAATTCTCTCTGGAATTCTTCTAGCAATTAATGAAATCAGTCTATTTTCTTCTTCTTTCTCCTGCTTGGGGACACCATTACCATGGTTACCTGGATACCTGTTCTGTGGACGCTGCAGTGATTCAGCTACTGAAATGTGGTGGGTTTTTTTGCCTATAAGTAGAAATCAGTCAATACCTTGATGTTATTGAACTAGTGGCTGCCTAAGCAGTGTTTATACCGTAAGATTTGAACTGCAATTTATTTTTATTGAGAGGTATGAAAACTACAATGACTTTGGACTGTCATTGAGCATTGATTAATGACAGTGCACAGTGGCAATGTGATCTGAAATGTATCTATCTGCCCCAAAGGAGGTTTGGGTGTGCTGAGCACTGAGGGCAGCCATAGGCAGTATGCATTACACTGGCGTCCTGCAGAGGCCGGTGATGAACTCCTGCGTTCACAGCCCATTGCTGTGTTTTGTACCTCCTTCCCCGAAGGGGGCTGCTAAGCGCTATGCATGTTAGTCAGTGCCAGGACTTGGCATAGCATCTGTTAGGATCAGCATAATCCAGTTCATTGAACCAGAGTGAGTGGGACTGTGTATTGCTGAATTTTATTGAATGAACAGTGTGTTTTATAAAGCATTTTTCTTCTTTCTGTAACATTCCCAAAGTAACTTAAAGCAACACGATACTTGTGTTGCCCTGTAAATGCCTCTCCCCCCTGCAAATCACCTGCAAAGCGTAGCGAGCGCAGGGGGGTCCCTGGAACAGTGGATCTCAGGTGAGTTACCAGCACAAACCAAGCACTCCGCGGTAGAGTTAGAAATAGGACTTGGCTCTCTTGATTTCTTGTCTTTATTGACCTTCTTGTCTCCACTACAAATAGAGTGGGTTTTTTTTGTTTCTTTTTAACAGAAGAAGAATTGGAATAAGAGCAAACTAGAAGTTACGACTTAGAGCAAGTCCAGGTTCAGCACTGAATAGACTCTAGGGATGCGTACGCTCTGCCCCTGCACTGTTTGCTCATCCCTATTCCAAATAAGTTTTATTTAGGAAGCTGTAAACTGCATTTTTTCCCTTAGGTTTTTACATAAAGCACCGGGACATTCCCTTACTGTTAGTTCCCATTCTGGTAATACCATGAAATAATAATGCACACCTTAAAAATGAATGGTATTTTTACCCAAATAAATAAATACCTCCTCATCTTCCTAATCAAAGGCCTGGATTCTCCCCAGATTTTGAATATCAAAGGTACAACAAAGTACTTGGCGGTGCCGTGTTATTTGATGAACGCTTTGAAGCGTTCCTCAGCTGGTTATTAGAGTTTGCTTATTTCTCAGGCCTCTTATTAAATATAATTTAACAAGTGCTGAAGGGAAAAGGAGGTCCCAAGCGCTTTGACGTGTTCTCAGCACGGAAGGTCAGCTACATACCAATGAGCCAGAAAGCAGCGTGATCAAACATAGGTTTCCTCATTTTTCTTGTTGACTTTTGGGGGGCTTGTGGGAGGGACCCGACCTGTCTGAATGTGCTTCGTCCTCCCTCTCCATGCTGCRTGGCTGGCAAAGCCAGCAGCTCCGCGCAACAAGCTAACTTCGGCCTCCGAGACACCCCGTGTGGCGGAAGTTTTCCTGGGGGTTCGGRTGCCAAGGCCACAGGCTGAGGGGGCTTCGGGACCTGCCACGGCCCCTCGGCTGGCGTGGTGGGTGCATCGTGCGCAGGGGAAGCTGTGCCTTCCTGCAGCCTCTGAGCCAGCGGAGGTGGGTGGCAGAGCTGTGCCCCCGTGCAGGGCCCTGTGGACGGTGCCCGGGCAGAGGCCATCGTCAACTCCAGATGCAAGGTCACAGCAGCTTTAATCCTCTGGGCTTCCATGACTCATTTGTTTTTCTTTAACATCGTGGCTGGAGTTGACCTGTGCAAAAGGCACAAAAGGCAAGGTTACGTCCTTGGGATTTTTTCAGTATGAGATCCCAGATGCAGCAGATGCTGGTTCTCCTTCTCTTGAAGAGGTTTGTGGAAATATTCCTCATCTCGTAGACCAGCTGTGTATTATAAACCCAGAATAAAATTTTCAATACTTGCCTGTGAAAACACCTTTGATACACCTTCCTTCTGCACTTGAAATCTACTCTTGCTTGGAGACTAACAGCACGTTGGCTTCCGAGACTGTGAAATCAAGTGGACTTTGGTATTTCAGTGGCATTAGAARTCTGGTTTTAAATACATGAGCTGTTTATGAAGAAAGGATTTATGCTTCTGGATGGCATGGATGTTATGGATTTTATCCCTTACACTAGAGTAGATTAGATTACAGTCTGCTCTAAAACTAGGGCAGTTTTTGTTGTCTTCTCTTTGGCAGATTGTCACAGAGAGGTTCCCTGAAAGGTTCATGCTATAAATAGTGCTGGTCAGGCTGGAAGGGAACCAGCAGAGCGGAGCTGAGCAGAGCTTGTAACTGAGAACTGGGGACTTGCATTTGAGCAAGGGAGAGGGTGGGATATGCTCTGTTGGATGGAAAGGGGCATTTTTCATAAGTGTTTTCAATGGGTCAGGAAGGAGTGGGTCAAGAAACGTGTTGGCCTGAGAGATAAATGTCTTTGTTGCAGGCGGAACTCACCTTGCAGTTTTCTTTTATTGACTGCTGCTTGTCACAGCTGCAAGCAGWCTTGCACACAAACACATGTGCACACCCTGCCAACGCAAGCTCACACACTGGCATTATTTCTCTTTAATCTTGTTTCTTAGTAACGTGCCTGAAGTGGAAATTTCACAACAAAACAAAGTGGCCATTAATGGAGTCAAAAGTAGGGGCCAATAAGAAGGTTTCTCTTCTATTTTTGCTGTGATTCCACCCTTAAATTCTGCATTTCTCATCTGAATTTAAAAAGCAAGCAATTCAGAAGCAGATGGCAACTGAAACACTATGTTACCCTATGAAGAAATATCATCAAAGTGCATTTTTGAACTACTACCTCATAGAAAAAATGCATTATTCCATTGAAAATGTCTAATTGGCTTGACTGTTTAATTTGATAGCAGCTTAGACTTCTTTACATCCAAACTGCTAATCGGAAGTCTTGGGCAATAGAATAACTGGAAAAGAAAACAAGCAGTTCAGCTGATTAAAAACAGGATACTACCCTGAACACACGGCACACGGCAGTGGGCACTCCCATGTCTCACTGGGGAGGCAAGTGGTTCCACTTCTTCTGGAGGGGTGGTATTCCCTCGACATGGGTGCAAGCATGTGTGTGCAGCGAGTGCATTGCCTACAGACGTGTCCTTGCAGCCCTTTACTGACTGGGCTACCCTCAAATCTCTATCTTTTCCTTTTTGTGCTGACTTTGTATTTTTTCAAGGGTAGCTGTCCTTCAGAGGAAAGGCATTGCAGGTCTGTCAGTACTTGATATTGCTCTTCATGTTGTCTGAACTTAAAGCTGTAACATTCATGCTGATGACATTTCACGTGTGTAAGACTGAGAAGACCATGGAGATTATTTCTGATAGAATGTCATGGTCATATTTTTCTGACACACGTTATTCGAGGGCAGGTGTGGAGGGAACACTACAGTTATACCCTTGATGTTTTGTTCCCTTGAACTGGTTGTCAGGAAAATGAAGCACTGCAACCTCTTTGCCATAGTCTGTTAGCAGTAATTACGTGTTGTGGTGCATGGATAGATCTGAAGCAGACTCTGCAATTAGAGGGATTATAAATGAATCTCTTCTCCTGCTCAGAAATGGCAAGATGGAGCAGAAAGACTACGAGAGATGAAGTGTGGGAAGTGCTTGAGACAAGCATTTGGGAGAGGAAGACCTGTAGGTGCTTATATTTTCTTTGTGTTGGTTTTGAGGAGGAGTTGGGCATGTAATTGCATTTCAGGACATCTATCTGCAGCAGTACTCGGTGCATATTGCAGCAAGTTAGGTTGAGTTGTTGACAAATGTGAACTCTGGGGAATCATGTAAAACACCACCCAAATGCGTTTTTTAAATTAGCACMATTACTTGTTTTAAGTGAGTAATCATGGTAAGCATGCATATGAGTTGATATACCATTTCACATATGTTTTGCATGAAGAACGGAGGGTTGAATGTTTTGATATCTCAGGACTAGATTGAATGTCCAGGGGAAAAAAAAATAGTAATGTTTTGATGATAAATACTCATGCTGATGAATCAATTACTCTTCATGCAAGAATGTTTTTTGCTTTAAATATTCAGAAAACATTCAAAAACATGACAAGAATARAATTAATTTTGTTTAATAAATTGGATTAAACTAACAGGATCTCTGCAAGGACAAGGACAATTGAATTTATTGTTATTTTGCATATTGTTCCAGTGTCATCTTGGTGGGGATAGTAGTCTATTTTAGGAAAAAATAAATGGAAGGCCAACAAAGTGTCAGTGATCTCATCATCATATTTCAGTGTAGACCCCTATATACCTAATGTCATACTGACCTCACTGTTCATAGTATTAGTACATGTAATTCAGGAAGATGGTTTGAGGTTGGCAGATACGCGTGTGAGCGCATACATATGTGCGTTCATGTGAGCCTATGTGGTGGACTAGGTTGGTGGTTGATTCATGATTTAGTTGGGGCTATTAGATTTCCTTCCCTGAGGCATTTTATAATCTGTTTAACAGRACAGAGTTGTTTGTCTTGTTTGCTGACTACTTAACAGATGGATTTGTGGTGTTGGTAATTACTGTATGAACGTTAATAAGATGTGGTATCTTTTATTAATTAAGTTT
Source organism: Rhea americana (assembly GCF_003343005.1). NCBI lineage: Eukaryota > Metazoa > Chordata > Aves > Rheiformes > Rheidae > Rhea > Rhea americana. The sequence goes on from NW_028186501.1 coordinate 494,701, forward strand.
TCCAGGTTTGTTTTCCCAAATGACATGAGGTAGATTTATATATAAATATTAGTAATATACAAATATTAGTTTTACAACATTAGCATTTTGAGAAGTCATGTAAACTTCTAGGCTCTGCAGGATGGGGTTGKTTTTTTTGTCCTAAGATATTCTTCATAATTATTTTCTAGTAGCACAGTTTGTTTTTATGTTTTGCTAAAGGTTGGTCTCCTTAGTATAATGAAAATATAAACTTGGCCAATGTCCTAAATATTTTGTATRTTTATCATGGCCATGTAATGTTCTCCCATCTCATTTATATTCTTACGTTTACATCCTGTCTTTCATTTGAGAGAATTCCAGAAGTAGAAATCAGATGTAATAGGTGTAAACTATGTGTGCATAGTATGAAGACTATGCACACAGAAAAACCACTTCTCACCACTGCAATGCAGCCACTTTGGAGAACTGCTGTTAGGCACGAGTTGAAGACAAGAGTGTAAACATAAGCTGTGTTGTACCAGGAAATAGTGACAGGGTGCCCAAGAGGAGCCGTGCAGTGCAGAGCACTGGGGGCTTCATTTCCACCAGGGAGACCTTGGTCACTTGTACATCTCATGCCAGACTCTGAAAGGATGAATTTCACTCTGCATTGTGCAGAAATGGTCCCTTCGACTACCAGCATGCCTGGTTAAGTGCTGAATGATATACATTACATGGGGACATCAGTCAAATAAATGTCACACTTTCCCCAACTGTTGTTATTGTTGGAAGCATTTGCAAGTTCCACTGTGGAGAAGGCACAGCACCAGAAGTCGATGAGGCAGGAGCAGATAATCCCAGAGTTTGAGCATGGAATTTCTGTCATTCAGAGGGAAAGAATGAAATGAAAATAATGTGCAAATGAGTGACAGAGCTGTATTTGATGAAATTACCATGCCAACATGGATATTCCACAGGAGCACTAGTTGGCTAAATTTTCTGACTCTGTTATTTGCTGTTCCCTGTTTGTCAGTCGGAGACATGGAGAAAGAAGCATTACCATCTGAATTTAGGATTGCATGCATTTAAGAAATGTTGAGCAGGAAGAGCAAAACATTTCTTGATCTTCCATTAATGGTTAGGCCTTTTGAACATACACACAATTAAAGGTAAAAGGTTCACTTCTTAAAGGGTTTGATTTTATAGGAGATAATGGCGATAGGCAAATGTTGGCATGATGTGATGTGCGCATCGTGTGGTTTCACCCCTACGAACATACAGTATTAAAAGTGTATGGCTGTTTTCCTGTCGAGTTGTTCTATTGCTGCTTCTTTTACTCCTCTGTATTTGGCAGGAAATTCACATGCATGCTAAAAGCCACAGCTATAATTTTTTGTGACAACTCAGTCATTCTCGTAGAACATTATGGCCTTACCATAACAAAGAGGTGGATGAATCAGAATATGTTACGATGAGTTGCTGTGACGTTTCCATACYAAAATAGTCTCATGCTTAAAATATGTATGACAATAAGCAAACAAAGCGTGAATGAGGCTGGGCTATCTTTCCAGCCCTTGACTCCGAATTTCCAACCTTATTGCAGTACATTGCCGACAGACTTTCTATTTTTGTGTCAAGGCAGCTGTGGAAAAAAGTGCTGTCAGCAGGCAGGACCACAGTGCACGTTTGCTGTTGTCTCGGAAAGTGTCACTAAAAATTTAGAAAGTCCTCTGAATTCTGAAATAATTAAAAAGTAGATAACTACTTAAAGACTACTATGACAAGCTATCTGGGTTGTGCAGCTATCAGCATTGCAGCCAATTGTTTTAATTTGCCATATCCTTTTCTAAYGCATTACATTACACTGAAACCAGCAGCTTTTCTAAGCAATCGGCTGTGTGTATTTTACACAGCTGAAATTGCCTGCAGATCATCACATCAGATGCATCAGATCAGACATCCTAGACTTGGTAAGGGCAATACAAAAGATGGCAATAACGCTTGTGGGGCACAACTAGATTGCAGTGTGAAAAGTATATATATATGCATGCATAAATACAAGATCAGTCTATTTTATCCCTACTGTAGCATTCATTTTCTTTTGAATAGAGTTCAAACAAAAGTTGTRTGAGATACTCCATAACTACATAGTTGTTATTTGCTTTGTTCATGAGGGCAGTCCTTGAGAACGCCCAATTCTCTTAAATATTCTTATTGTGAAGGGTAGATCTGGAGTGAACAATTAGACGTCATTGTGTGCTTGGTACCTGGAAGATGTGCTTTTTTCCTGGCAAGTTGGTTTGCTGTAGATTGCAAAGATTCGTGAATTAACATATATATTATTGGGAAAACTGCACTGCAACTAATAAAGCTCCATGATTTATAATATGAGATGTATTTGTAATACATGCCATTGTAGTGACTCTCAACGGTATTCAATAACACATTCTACTGGTATAAAAGAGTTTGCAGTCAGTCTGCATTCAGTTCGCAGAATTACTTTTAGAAATATTCCACATTAAGCTCTATTACCTAAGCCAATCGTAAGTATTTTCTCCAATTGTTTGTATTTATATTTATCATCTAAAACAAATAAGAAATGATTCCAAATCATCAGTGTTTCTAAACATGTTTTTTTTTTTCCTATTTTTACAAATAATGGCTAAAATTATCATCACAGAATGAATCTGGTGAATTTGTCCCTAATTCTTTAAGATTTTTCTTTTATTTACTGGCTTGTTTTTACTTGAATTTGACAGAAATTTGTAAGACCTAGGGATGTTTCAGTGCATGAAAATATGCAAATAGAGAATACTCTTTCACTGATTTGTCTATGGTGTATGGTACTGCAAAGCAATCCCTGACTTTCCTTATTATCTTGAGAGTTGTTTTGAAAACTTATCCTTCTGATGGTTACGAAGCTTTCTTAAACTAATCCCAATATAGGTCTAGATTTCTGCTCAGCCACATATGCAGTGTGATTTTCTTTGGGAAATTAATCCTGTCTGAGTGATTAGCCTTTGTGCTTTCAGTTTTACGAAGATGGCGAAGCTGGATCTGAGCATTTTCCTCATGTCCCTTGCTAGCTGATGTTTGAGGACAAGCAGAATATTTTTTATGAAATAATAATCCTAGTGCTAAGTTTTGCAATGTTGTAGAATTTCCTGTGCTCTCATATTATAAGATGTAGGCATCTCTAGTTTAGTATATACCAGTATTTCATTACTTTTTGATGTAGCCCATGGCCAAATTAAATGAAGGCAGTGCAGTAAACTACGTGGATATTTTGGTGTCTCTTATTGGCATACATTCTTTCAAATAAAGTCTAGTTTTGAGGCCGTATGAAATCTTGTATATCCAGTGCTGATTTAACTAGAATATATTCTAAATAGCCGTTGTTACAAATGGTGTCTCTTCCTGGGATACACTGGGAAACATCCCAGTGCTCTGTATAAATACATTGTGCGACAAACTTAGCTTTTTCTGCTACTAAACTGATCCCAGTTTCTCCTTTTCTTCCTTCTTGTGATCCTCCAGCTGATGGATAAGCAATTTTGAGACTCGGTGATTTGATAGCTTTCAGATTTTTCCATTATGGAGGTGTGTGATTGTCATCTCTGCTCCATGGAATTGTTTTCTCCCTTTGGTTTGAAGATTGAAGTTTTTTAAGCAGGAGAGCAATGAATGACAAATACGAAACGCTCTTATACAGCAGTTTGCATGCAAATACTCACCAACAGCAGCCCGTTTCTAGWATCCCTGTGAAAAACCAAGCTCATATATAACAGGTTTTATGAATAGTAGATGAAAAGGGATACACACATGGCTGAAATGTGCAATCATTTGGAAGATAAGTAGATGATCTTGAATATAATTTTACAGTATTTGTTCCACTCAAATGCACATGAAAATTCACGTGTTCTCCTCCTATATTATGACCTAATCTAATATAAAACATTTGGGTAATTGTGGCACTCTGTGATATAGTGGAATTAACACAGTGATTTTCTTCACCAACTGAAAATAAATCAATGGGGAAAACTGAGGAAATAAAATGTTGCCTTTATTTTTCCAGTCCCTAATCACTGAATTTAGCTATTCAGCCTTAGACTTCCTATAATGGTTGTCTCATGAACAAAGTTCCAGTATCATCTTGCATTCTCTTTATCCCTTGTATYGTATTCCTCTGCAGTAGGCTGTAAGCAGTATGGGGCAAGGAGCCAGTATTTATGTATTGCAACGTGCAGTGTACATGGGTAGTGCACTCTATATATAGTGCTTCTAGTCCCCAGAAGACCTGCTGTATTTGTGTCTCGTAGTGGTTTTTCAGGCCTGGATACCAAACCAATATAAATCAGTTTTTGACATTTCATTGTCATGTGCTGGTGGAGTTTATTAGCAAAATAAAATAATAAAAAACAGTAGACCGCACTTGTRGTACCACTCAGAATAACTGCCTCCAAGCAAAAACGTATTCCTTAGCATAAGCTATGCTCAACTAATTCTAATACACTGATGGTATAACATGTGGCCTTAATCTTTACAAACAACAAATCCTATTTACCATATAAGTATTTAAGCTAATTATGTCTCTGATGTAAGGAACATGTGACAGTTCCCACTGTATCCTTCAAAGGGTATAGAAGTACGGGATCCTCATGAAATATTCTTACCTCATTCCATTTATTGGGTATATTGTATGTATTCTGCAATGCGTTTAGTAGTTATAATGCAGAGAAAACTGCTATGTTATGGCTAGATCATCCATACAGTAAAGGGAGAAATAACGCRTAGCATGGGTTTCCTGGAAGTGCTTTCTTTGTATTGCGTATTCACAGTCCTGGTGTCAGTTGTACTGCAAGGCGTGAACTGACAAGCAAAAAGAAAATTTGACTTGAGAAAAGCTGCTTTTAAAATTAAATTCTCGTGTTCATGATTAAGAGCGGCGTTCTCAGGTGAGACAGTTCTAGGAAGGTTTAGGCGGCTTCTGCAGTAACTGCAGAAATGCTGGGAGGTGGGAAGCCTTATTTCCGTAGGGAACGGCTGCCTGCCTGTGGCGCGGTCAGTGGCTGCGGTGACGGCTCTGATAACGACATGGTGGCCTTGGGACCGGTCCGTAGCGCGGAGAGAAGTCGAGCCGGGCAGCACGGGGGACCGTGTGCCGCCCCCAGGCGYGTGGGCGTAATCCAGGGTTAGTGTGGGTGCTCCGCTAGCACAGGGTGTTAAACCTGCACCCCTCGCTACAAAGCATGAGCACCTCAGAAGCGTCTGGGAGAGGTGCAGACCTCTGCTTCCCTGACAACAGGCTTTTTCCTTCTCATTCTCATTTTTCAGCTCTTCAGCACTGTGGCAAGGATTGATGGTTAAAGYGCAGCCACGGAGGGTAGGACGTCTGATTCCCATCACACCCTTACCTTGCTTGGGAGCGTTGCTCCGGATGTTCCCTGACGCAGCTGAGGTCAGAATCAGGCTGGTTATTTCCATACTGTTTTGGGCCATTTCAAAACACTAATAAGGGAAACAGTGTTAAGGATGGGGAACTAAATGAACAAAACTAATCCCTGTGCCTTTGTTTATGGAGTGGCAGCTTGCTGCATTGGTGTGTGCATTGAAAAATTAACCACACTTAACGAGTGGCAGGATTTATCTCTGCCTGCCTGGCTGCAGCCTGGGAGGAGAGGAAGTGGGTGCATTGCTGCGGCCGATGCACGCCACCAGCCCAGGCCACCGCTGCCAGCAGGTCGCTGCCCCAGGAAACTTTCATGGTGCCTGCCTGAAAGCCCATGGATCTGCTGCGCAGGTTACAGCGTTCCTGGGGTGCAGCGGCATTATGCCACCCTCGGGSAGACCATGAGCTACAGAAAAATATGTGAAATTGCCATGGAATAATCAGTAGATAATCCAGGTCTTCTGTTAAGAGACTCAATTAGCTGAGATTTTTTCATCTCTAATTTCAATGTAGTCCATTGTTATTTCTCTCTAAGTATTCATGTAACTTTTGCAATCCATAAGATATATATGTGTGTGTATGTATAAAACCATATATAGTGCATATACACACGTGTGTGTATGTAGATATCTATGAAATTTGTGGTAGACTCTTAAAATCTGATAAAAAGCACAGGCAGAATTACAGATAAACATGACAAAATGATTCAGTTTTCATAAAAAATAATATCCGAAGTACATAGTGAGATGACACAAAGGAATATCCTGAAAACATGGTTSATAAAAGTCGTCTTTTTCACATCCGATTTTTGAAGGGGCATTAGCCCAGTGTAGGGGAAGAGTTTCTACTGATTTCTGATGCTGATAATTGCAGTGATCTTCAGTTATCACTGTTTTCAGAAGAACAKAGAAAAAAAATGTGAAACTTTAAATCATTTAATAGCAGAAATATTTCTTCTCTGAAATAGTTCTGCTGAGATTGTGATTTGATGGTTGCGCTTGATTAAATCCAAGTATCTGACCTCAATTCTGTGCAGAGCTCTGTGCTAACATGCCCTTCCTACACTGTACATGCAACCGTGTACGCAAATGGACGCAAACCCTGACGCTTTGGGAGCAAAATCTGTGCAACTTTGCACTGAAAGAATGTGTCTCACTAGCTTGCCTGTGCACTATCTGTGCATGCAAAGGGAGATGTATCAGGTGCCCTATGAAGGAAGTCCACATTTGTGGGCACTACCATGGTGGTGGCAATGTGCATGTGCAACAGCTTTGTTGTTTTTTAAGATATTTGTTGTACCTAATGCCATGCAAGGTGGAGAGTATAATCCCTRCCATGGGTGAAATTAGAGAGTGCTACAATCTTTCGAATAAATAAGTAAAAGCCTCTGAGAGTGAGAAACAGTAGGAGTGTTTGCATAGATAACTGGAGCTACTGGAGAGAGTCCAACGCAGGGCTACGAAGATGATCAGAGGTCTGGAGCACCTGCCCCATGAGGAATGGCTGCGAGAGCTGGGCCTGTTCAGCCTGGGGAAGAGAAGACTGAGGGGGGGATCTGATCAATGTGTGTAAGTTCCTGAAGGGAGGGTGTCAGGGGGACAGAGACAAACTCTTTTCAGTTGTCCCATGTGACAGGACAAGAGGCAACGGGCAGAAACTGAAGCACAGGAAGTTCTGCCTGAACGTGAGGGGCACCCCACGTGAGGGTGTGCCCATCGGTAGGGTGGGATAGTATGTATCCACCGGCTGTGGAGGGCATYGGAGGAAAGATTGGGAGCTGCAGGCAGCATGGAGCAGCCTCTGGCACGGCGGGAAGCAGTGCGGGGACGAACACAGGCACGGCGGAGGGTGCTCCAAGGTGCTGATGGGCCGATAAAGCCCCCAAAGGCTGAGGAAAGAGCTGCTGCTTTTGAGGTGTGCTCGGCTGCAAGGTGACTGATAAAATCATCCGATTATTGATGGCGAAACACCTCCAGTGAAAGGCCTGAATTCGCTCCCGTTTTCCCACTGCTACCTGAGACAAGGACTCACCCTGCATGGTTATTTCAAAGAAGGTCATTTTCCCTTTGCATTGCCACAGATGGCCTCTATTTTCTTGCAGAAAGTACATGCAACCGGAGAGCTGTAACCGGGCGTGCACTGTAAATGCAAGGGCCGAGGGGGTCYGCGAGCACCGCGTGTGTTCCAGGCCATGTCTGCGAAGCAGGGTCGGGAGCTGTCTGGTACTCCGAGCGTACCGCGGGGTACCGAGCATTGCCAGCCCCAACGTCCCGCTCAGGCATCACCGAGGGAAGGCYGGGTTGCAGATGAGCTGTGGAGCAGAGGGGAGAGTCCCCGGGCCCAGATAAGGGGAACTGAATGCCTGACTGTGGTCACGTGTGGCGAGATGCCGTTCCCGGCAGCGGGGTTCCCCGCAGAGCTGTGGCTAACACAGGGATGCCCTTGCTCTGGWGTCAGATGTCTTCAGCACTTGGGATTGAAAGAGGGCTCTGGCTTCTTGTTAACACAGTTCTTTCAATGTGTATATAGCACAGGGGTCTCTGCCCTGTGACAGCCTCCTATTCCTGGATGCCATCTCCAGACATATGAAGAAAAAAACGGTTATCAGGAGTAGCCAGCATGGATTCCCCAAGRGGAAATCCTGCTTAACCAATCTGATAGCCTTCTGTGGTGGAATGACTGGCTGGGTAGATGAGGGAACAGCAGTGGACRTTGTGTACCTTGACTTCAGCAAGGCTTTTGACACTGCCTCCCATAACATCCTCCTAGAGAACCTCAGGAAGTSTGGGTTAGATGAGTGGACAGTGAGGTGGCTTGAGAACTRGCTGAAAGRCAGAGCTCAGAGGGTTGTTGTCAGTGGCRCAGAGTCTGGTTGGAGGCCTGTGGCTAGTGGTGTCCCCCMGGGCTCAGTACTGGGCCCCATCCTGTTCAACTTCTTCCTCAATGACCTGGATGAGGGGACAGAGTGCCTCCTCAGCAAGTTTGCTGATGATACCAAGCTGGGAGGAGTGGCTGACATACCTGAGGGCTRTGCTGCTGTTCAGAGAGACCTGGACAGGCTGRAGACCATGAAGGCGGAGAGGAACCTCCTGAGGTTCAACAAGGGCAAGYGCAGAGTCCTGCACCTAGGGAGAAATAACCCTAGGCACCAGTACAAGCTRGRGGCTGACCACCTGGAGAGCAGCTCTACAGAGAAGGACCTGGGAGYGCTGGTGGATGACAAATTGACCATGAGCCAGCAGTGTGCCCTTGTGGCCAAGAAAGCCAATGGTCTCCTGGGGTGCATTGGGAAGAGTGCTGCCAGCAGGTCGAGGGAGGTGATCCTGCCCTTCTACTCAGCCCTGGGGAGGCCTCATCTCGAGTACTGCGTCCAGTTCTGGGYTCCCCAGGACAAGAGAGGCATGGAGCTACTGGAGAGAGTCCAGCGTAGGGCTACAAAAATGATCAGAGGTCTGGAGCATCTGCCCTATGAGGAACGGCTGCAAGAGCTGGGCCGGTTTAGCCTGGGGAAGAGAAGACTGAGGTGGGATCTTACCAATGTGTGTAAGTCCCTGGAGGGAGGGTGGCAAGGGGACGGGGCCAAACTCTTTCCAGTTGTCCCACGCAAAAGGACTAGAGGCAATGGGCAGAAACTGAAGCACAGGAAGTTCCGCCTGASCGTGAGGGGGAATTTCTTCCCTGTGAGAGTGACGGAGCACTGGACCAGGTTGCCCAGAGAGGTTGTGGAGTCTCCTTCTCTGGAGATCTTCAAGGCCCGCCTGGACACAAACCTGTCTAACATGCTCTAAGTGACCCTGGGCGGTTGGACTAGATGATCTCCAGAGATCCCTTCCAACCTTACTGATTCTATGATTCTATGATTCCACTTAGTGTCACCCCTTAAATAAGGGCCAGCAGCCAGCACCCTGATTGGATGACACCAATTACATGTGGGATAATAGGAGCATAATTACCCCAYTTTTGCTGCTTAATTAGCTTCTCGGATTTGAAGGGCTCTGTCTCCTGGAATCTGCTAGCAGAAGATTGAGCACATTTGTAGATGTGTTTGGAACTGGACATGATATGAGAATTTGTGCAAGAACTTTAAGTGCTCTCCTTCTTCGAATATTAATTTTGTGACATGACCTTCACTCAGATCAAAAATTAGGTCCCAACTTTAGTGCAAGCTGTAGCAGTGTCACACTARCACTTAACTTCTTTCCAATGAGGGTGACAGAGCACTGGAACAGGTTGCCCAGAGAGGTTGTGGAGTCTCCTTCTCTGGAGATATTCAAAACCTGCCTGGACACAATCCTGTTTAACGTGTTCTAGGTGACTCTGCTTGAACAGAGGGGTTGGTCTAGATGATCTCCAAAGGTTCCTGCCAACCTCAACCGTTCCGTTATTCTGTGTTTCCCCTCCTGCACAGGAGATGGACTTTCAGTGAAGGCATGGCCTTACATACCTAAGACATGCATACTTGGTTAGTATAAATAATGGCAGATATTGTTTGTATTGTCTCCTTAATTTGAAAACTCTGCAAGAGCACCCTGGGAGAAAACTTCTTTCCTTTGTAAGAAAACAACATAATTTAGTCAGCTGTGTTTTCAGAACTAAAGTAGCATTTAGGAAGGCAATACTGGGTCTAAGAGATTACATCAYTTTACAAAGTAATGATTGATGCAATGAATGTTACAAATTCTAATTAATTTACATACGCATTTAAGTGCACTGTCAAGAAAGATGTTATTTCTCTTTCAAGCATTTGCAATTAAATATTTATTCCTGCTGTGATTTCCTATATACAAAGTTAATATCTCTTCCCAGTACCCCCTGCTCGCCACCATATGTCTCTTCAGAAACGATACGCAGCGCTCCAAGCAGTGTCAAGTCCGCCGCTTACCAAGAACGGTGCGGAGAAACAGCTCATCTTGCTGTGATCTCCGATGCGTTCGTTTCTGTAGAGTTCACAGCAGCGCTAGGAAGCTGCTCAGAAACTCGCTCTTCATTGAGCTGTCCTGCAGCCTGCAGTGATGCGGGGCAGGCTGCGCGGGGTGCAGGCTCGGCCTGGCTCCCGGGAGCTCGGCCCCGTGCGGCCCTGGCAGGCAGGGGGGCTCCAGGGACAGAGCCCGAGAGGCAGGATGTGCAGGCTGCGTGCCAGAAGCGTCCATCGGAGGTCATAAAATCCAAGAAGCCACCAGCACCACAACAGTCACCGTTGGCATCATTCAAATAGAAAGTGAAGTGCACACAAATCCAATTACAGCCGAATAAATCACCCAGTGGACAGAGCCGCTTCGAACAGTGGGAAAAGACGCAAGGCTGAGASACCTAGAGGCATCTAGGTGGGCGCTGGCTCTGGAGACGGTGCCGGGACCTCGGCTTTTCCCACCCGGCGTCCCGGTGGCCGGACCGGGTGCTCCGGTGGCTCCTGCACCTGGCGGCCATCCTCGCTGCCCCGCGCCCCCGAAGGCTCGCCCCGGCCCAAGGATCGGAGACGCGTGGGGATCAAACAGCCTTGCCTGAAGGACATGAAATAATCTGAGAGCAGACACTGAACTTCCGAATGCAAATGRCTCATCCCACCTGAAAGGACCTGTCAGTTTTAGTTAAATGGAGATAATTAAAATACAGGAAGGGCTATCAGGAGGATATTAAATGGAAGTAATATATATGTGGCATGAGCAAAATTAATCAATAGAAATAATTCTTGCAAGTTTAAAAGAAATTTCCTTATCTAATAATACATTTAACAGTTTAAAACAATGAAGCTAGCATTTTAACCTAGACTGTAATTAGGAAAATGGATTTAGTGCTCATRGATATGAAGGTAAAAATAAATTAGCTGAAGGAAGTTTTTTATGCAAGTTTTGTGCTGAGATTAAAATCAGAGGTTTGATTCAATTGTTATTAATACACTGTTTTGGTCCCATAGAAACCTGCACACAGCGGCTCTTAGACCTATTCTAATTGAAGCAAAAATCAGTGGAGTGGAAAGTGCTCTGACTCTTCAAGATATGTCAAAGTATATAACGTAGACACCTGGGGGTTTGGAAAACAGTGACAGCTACAAGCTGACCTTTGGTGAATTTAATCTGCAAATGGATTCCTGCTTAGGACAGCTAATGCTTTTAGTTATTGTAAAGGCTTGTTCCTGGGTTTTAAAAAGCTGAGAATAAATGGATTTCATGAAGCAGGTCCTTTGCAAAATGCATAACAAACAGGTGGCTTGTGGAGGTATTAAATGATATGGTATATTGAAAAACTTTGCAGGACTTACGAATACATAATTATAATTCATGGCAAATGTGGAGAATAATTTTTCTAGTTAATAAAGGAGGAARGTATTGGCGCTGATTAAAATGGAAATACTCCCAAGTCAGAAGCCTGCTGAAGAGAAAGGGATGGAGGTTGCTGGTTTGTGTTTGTTTCATAAATAATATTCATAAGCATTCCCGGGACTTCTGATTAGCTGGGCCTTGCCTTTTGACTGAAGCTCGGGAGGATGTAATGTAGTGATATTTGATCATTAGAAATCTGTCTTTATTTTTCTTTTGGGGGTGGAGATCGTTTAAGGCAGATTGCCCCTGGCCCCCGTACAGAGTGTGGGTACCTGCACAAGTGCGTGCCTGCAGGCGAGCACACATTGCAGGTAGAAGCAGTCACATTCCCGGGTATATTCTCTTGGTTTTTAATCCTTCTTTGGCTTGTCCGCTTTGCTGCGGCGGTTGCGGTTGTTGCTCCTCTTTATGGACAGGGGGACACAAGCACAGGGGTGGCTGTTGGCTTGCCCAGGGTCAGCAGCAGTTCTGAGAACCGGAGCGCCRTGCTCGGGCACCAGTCTCCTTCGCTGTCGTGTGCGCGACAGTGTAAGGAGTTACCCGCAGCACCGAGCTTGCTTTTAATACACCGTGTTGCTGCTATGACTCCTTTCAGCCTGGAAGAGAGCTTTGGTAAGTACGTTTATGCGCTTCGCCATGAAACCAGGRCCAGGTCTCGTGCCTTGTTGCGCTGAGGTGAATTCACACTAACCTGTGGATTGAGCCTGACGCAACTGAGAATGGTATCAGCCATAACTACAGTGCTTTTGCCTAGTTTAAACGTGTCTGGTGATTATACCAGGGAAGTCGCATTCAGTAACAACCGGGTAAGGACCTGGGCATGGAGACCTCAGGTTCGTGCTTGTCTGCTGAGTGTGGGTGGCTCGTCCCACAGGTGATGCCCAGGTGAACAGATGGCCTGTGATGTTGGTCAGCTGGCAAAGCCTTGGAGTTGCAGAAGCGTGTTCGTGAGTGCCAGCGTCCCCTGCGGTGCAGCTGCTCAGTGCCTTGTACCAGCCGCCCTGTGACAGCAAGAACCAAGCAGCTGAGAGCTTGGGAGCTCCCCTTTCGTAGCGAGGTCACGATGCGGGGCAGAAAGCTTTTCCTGTCGCACCAGTCGGGCTCATCCGAGAGGATCCCCACACTCCTTCGGTGGGCTGCTCTGGCTGGAGCATGGGCTGTCCCATCAGCAGGTCTGCGTCCTGGAGCCCTTACRCCGCCTCTCTGAGGGGTGCTGTTGCTGGCACCTCCTCTGAAGGGAGCRGTGCCCAAGGAGCTGGGGCAATCTCCGCGGAATAACGCAGGCTGCAGGATCTTGCATCTTGCCAGTGACATTTGAATTGCGATACTGTAGTTAGGGGAGGAAGCGGAGCTGCAGTGCACCGCCATATCTTACAGTGGCATCCAGCATCTTCGTCCGTTCACCCATCCATTATGCGCCTTCTGATCCCAGTAACAACGTTGCTCCCTCCTGATGCAGCCCGGAGCAGCCACGATAGCTCCTCTGCTGCAGAGAGGCGGACACCAAGCGTCGCTTTTGCTGCGGCGGAGTCCCGGCCCCGCAGCAGCAGAGCGCCCTTGCCGAGCCACCGTGGCGCCGCACTGGCCCGGGTGTGTGGTGCTGGTGGCGGGGGTTCTCCAGTGCAGGCAGTGCTCCCGCGGTGCCGGGGAGCAGGGTGCCCAGCACCATGGGGCTCCGTGACCGCTCCTGTGCCCACCGATTAGGGAGCTGTAGCTTTGCTCCGTAGAGGTAGGAGAAGTCACCTCCTGCTAGTTTCTTCCTGCCTCAGTCAGTGCCAAAGCTCAGTACTTCTCTGAACGACCTGACAAGACCCTGATGCCTCCTGAAGAGCAACTGTTTCCCTGCAGTGTGCATCACRTGGTGGGGCCAGAACACAGCCTGCCCTTTCGAAAACATGCCCTGAAAACGGAGGCCCTCAGTTCCTCACTAGCTCCTGTGCTGATGCTCTGTGACAGTCACCAGTCCCCTTGCACGCATCCATCTTCACACTCACAAACTGTCGAGCGTCTGTGGCTCAACCGTGGCCCTCAGTGCACTGCCCTGCCCACAGACACCTGTTTTTTCATGCYAGCACTCTTTTTCTGCCCCTGTGTGCAGTACCCCCTAAAAATGGTCTGCCATCAGACCCCCTGAAGGCTGTGTTTTTGCATTTGGCTTGTGCAGGTTGGGGACGAGCATTCACTGGAGCAGGAGCACCCCCAGGACA
>NW_028186501.1:509834-526438 GCF_003343005.1 Rhea americana
GCCCCGCGCCGCCCCGGCCCCGCATCGCCCGGGGCCGCCCGCAGGAGCGCTGGAGCCCCGCGGCGCCCGGCTGCGCCCGCAGCGGCGGCGGCTGCCGCAAGCGGCAGTGCGGGCGCCCGAGGCTCCGAGCCCCGGGGTCTGCCGTGAAGGGCGACCTAGGGAAACGTGCGGGACGGGCTCTGCCCCTCGCTTAGCCGCTGCCGGTGACTCAGCACGGCTGAACCCGGTGATCTCCACCGCCTGCTCCGTGTACCCAGACCGCATGATCCATCGGGAAGGATCCCTTTTGGATCCGGCTTTGCAGAGGAGATCTGACATCTTGGATACAGGAGAGCACCCTCCTCCCCCATTTCAGCTACGTTTATCCCTCAGTGGATGCTGGAAGAGCTCAAATTAAAGCCTGGCTTGTTGCTCCTGCAGTTGTGCATGAGTCAAAGAATCAGGTATTCGCAGCGGCTGGCGTGGATGTGCTGCGTCGCCYGCGGGCTCGGCCCCACTCTCCTGTTTGTGCCGGAGACACCCATAGCCTCTGCGTCTCCCGGAGCCGGGAGCAGATACTCCCACGCCAGGGAACTAAAGCAGAGCCGGATCCTGCCGGAAGAGGGTCGGGGCTGAGGCCGCCTCCGAGCTCGAGCTCGAGGCAGCCTCTCCCTCKGCTCCACCTGGCTCTGCTATCAGGAGCCCCCGGTGTCTGCTCATCTCTGCTGTGAGCACGGATGGCGCTCGGAGCCGCGATGCCGAGGCTCGTCCAGCCCGGGCCGTGCCTCCCGCTGCGCAGAGCGGTGCGTAGCTCTGCCGGGGGGTCTGCGGAGCAGAGGCCGGCGGCCACGGCGCGCTGCGCGCTCCCGGGGCCCTGAGCGCCGCGGCCGCGCTCGCCGGCAGGGCTCGAGGCACGCGGGGCGGGCAGGGAGCTGCAATTTCACGGCATGCTTCGTTATCCTGTGACTGTCTTAMTGGCATCTGCAAGTGGTCTGTGGCTGTAATTATTTCTGTAATCTTAGGAAATACGATAAATACTAGCGTAGCTGTTGCTACAGAAGTTAAATAGTTGTCTCAGGGCTATTTTTCCTACCAGCCCCTGCATGAAGAAATATGTATTCTGGCTTGAGTGTTGCAGGGGTGAAGAGCTGCCAGACCTGGTGTACATGCGTAATGTCATGCCCCAGCTGAGCACGTGGGGACTGGCCACCGGTGTGTCTGAATGAGAACCTCATGCTATGGCAGGGGTGGGGAAGGGGTGGCAGGACCCTGCCACGTCCCGGCAGCCGGAGCGAGCTGCAGCGGGCACATGACGCTGCACTCTGCCACCAAGAGGCAGGCTCTGCCGGTGGGAACGTGGAGGGGCCGGAAAGGGTCCGCCTTCCCCATCGCTTCTGACTGCTGAAAAGCTGTGGACTCCACATCCGTTCAGTCACAAGCTTCTTTTGCTTCTGTGCTTCGGGAGAAAAATGCAGCCACTCTAAAGCAAAAGACCAAATCCCCCCTGACCCCTCCAGGAAATTCCTGTTTTCCCGGTAGCACTGACACCTTACAGGAGACTGAAAACAGACTCCGTAGCAGAGAGGCTGCACAGGCTCCCTTGCTGCTTCATGCTCCTAAGGCCCTGGGGAAAGATAATACACAATGCAGAGGTTGGGACTTCTATGACTCTAGCTCATTGTTAAAGGAGAGTTTATCTAATGGAAAAATCCTCTGCTTAATACAGCAGTAAAGGGCTTTGGGTACCTGGCGGACCCCTGAACAAGAGCATATGCAAGTTCGTGTTGAATATGTGTAGCTCAGCGTTCACACGGCAGCTGGGGTTAGAGACTCGATGTCTGTCTGTTCCTGCCCATCTCTTAATCCACTCATGCTCAGTGACGCTCTTCTCGAGCTGCTGCATTGTGTCCACACGTGGCAGGCCACGTCCACCTGGTCAGTGCCAGCCCACCAACACTGGGGGCTGGCATGGTGGTGGAGGGGCGTTTCTGCCCCTCTGGGTAGGTGCGAGCCAGGGCTTCAGGAGAGTGAAGTGGCTAGGATGGGGTGAGCTACCCTATTTCCATGTCACCTGGCTCACGTGGTCTTGTGCTGTGGTTTGTGGAAGGAAGAATTTGCCATCACTATGCTGTAAAAGGCAGCTGCAGCCGCCAACAAGTAACACATGGGAAGTAACTGYTCTGTAGTAACCTGCCAAGAGCTCAGTTTTCCGAGGTGGGAAAGGTAAGGGGTTGACATGAGCCTGCAGTAATCTCAGCTGGTGATACGAGGAGGTATGGAGATGTTTCAATCTGGAGTTTCAGTGATAAGGTTCAGTCTAGTAATCTGTGGTACATTTCCCCAAATTGTATATTGGTGTTTTTTAGAAGAGCCTCGTGCATTAAACTAGAAAGCTAGAATCAGTTGTCCCCATAGAAATGAAATAGCCGGAAGTGTTTGTAGAGTAGGTAACCTACAGGCAGGATGTCCTCAGTGTTTGTCGCTCGAGTGAAGAGGTACGTGGGAATATCGGTATGTGGCTGGAGCTTCTCTGCACCTTGTGCTGTTTAGGACTTCTGACTCTCCATGYACTTGTTCTGCTAGAGGATGGCTGAATGTGCTTTGAAGTGGCAGAGTTTGGTAATGTGGTGCAGGGAAAAAAAGAAAGATAATTCAGTTATGTTTTTTTTCTCCTCGTGAAAACAGCATATGCCTAAAACTACCTGCTTGGTAACCTGTCTGCTATTAAAAATCCTTCCAAAGCTTGTTCAGGAGATGAAAACTTATTTTTTAAATGAAAGTATCCTTTGCATCTCAACTGAAGAAATAAATGGGGTTATGTAATTTGGTTCAGTGAAGTGTTGTTACTACTTAAATAGGTCTGGTATTTTTATGCAAATGCAGGGTGAGGATGGTATTTCAGATGCATATGCTTGAATGCCTTGCTCTTGTGCAGCACTCAGAGCTACTGCTAATGAAGGAACATTACTGGTGGTGTTAATTCAACTTTGGTTGCCAAGGAATATTAAGTTGCTGAGATATAGTGAGCATCATGAGTGAGTTCTGCTACAAAGTTTACCGCAGGTGCAAGGRACTGGCTAAAAATATACCAGAGATCTCTTGGTGGGGCTGTTTGATGGCCCAGGACTTCATACTGCTCTCACAAAAGAGGAAGTCTTACATGAAAAATGTTCAAAAATACATGCTTGGTTTGTTCGGCTGTGTAAATCCATTTTCACTCTCAATTCTAGTGAGATCCTGATGGAAAGTAGGACAAATTAAGACTTTTGAACATAAATTCTTTGAGCAACTTCCACTTTTAGACATTCTTGCTGGAGATTTTAAAGGCTCCTTCTCCCCTCCTCTCAAATTTGGATCATTTCCAGTAACTTGACCCAAAATACCAGTCTCCTAAGATCTTCAAATTGTAGATGCTGCTTTATTTTTTGTATAGCTTTGCTTTTCACCTGGCAATGCTCCGAGTCCTCTGGATGGCTTGCAGGGAGACAAATGCCTCCCAACAAAGAAGAAGTAGTGCTAACCCACCCCATTTATGCTTCTCGCTCTAATGAGAATTACATTCATGACTGAGCTGCTCGTGCTCCACAAATTCCAGCGGGACAAGAATGGCAGCTGTCACCGCTCAAGCCGGGCAAGACCACACCCTGCAGAAAGGGACGATGTTTTATGCCGAGTTTTGCAAGACGTCCGTAGTACCAACCTCGCTACACCAGCAGAGCTGCAGGGCAAGGTGGTGGAGGGATGCCGAGCGCCTTGTGGGGTGGTGGGGTCCTCCTGGTGAGGCGGCGCTGCGGACAGGGCTGCAGTCCTGGCTCCTGGCTGAGGATGGCCAGTGCTTGGCTTGGCACTACCCCATCCTCCGTGTGGTAGCTCAGCACGAAGCTGAGCAGCAGCAGGGCTGTGCACATCCCCCCCAGACGTCTTGCTGACAGGGGCAGGAGGTTTCTCATCTCCATCCCTGTCCTTACCCCTTCCACAATGCTACAGGATGTCAGCTTGGGGTAAGCGTGTGCAGCTTGCTGCATTCAGGTAGCCTTTTTAGGTGGATAAATATTCCTGCCCACTAGTTTTGTACAATACACAGGAAAAACTGATGAGACTTGACAGGTGCCCTCACCCTCCCAGACGTCCATTAACCTGCTCCATGGTGCAGATACCAAATGAACTGCAGGAGAAGCCACTGGGYGTGGTGTGCCTTTTGACTGCAAACATCATAACACAAGTACTCCAAAGTCGGGAAATGCCAATGTTTATATTTCTGTGATACTTAGTTTTCAACACGGCGCTCTGAGACCCAGCCTTGGCTTTGCTTCTGGCTAATCCGGGAGCCCGGCGGTTGGCAGCAGAGGGGATGACGACGGCAGGCGCCCCGCGCGGCCACGGCCCCGCGCTGCGGTGGCAGCGGCGGCTCGCGGGGGAGCTCGCTCCGCGCGGCTCGTCCGCCCGAGCCTCGGGGTCCGTTCTGGTTCCGCTCTCAGCAGGCTCGGTTTCTTCGGAGCCGTTCTGGCTGCTCCCGGGGCTTTGCACCCCCCGGCCTCGCCTTCCGTGCCACTTCCCTTCCTCCGCTGGTCGCGGTGGTGGGGGAGGACCCTCCTCCGGCCACAGGGGCCTGCCGGGGCGGCAGCGGCGGGCCGTCCCCTGGGGCCAGCGCACGCTGGGTCCCTGGATCTCTTCTTCCCGGGCGCTGGCTGATGTCCCAGGGAGTGTTTAATTTCTTTGAGGAGCGTTTCCTAAACTGGATAGATTTTGCTGCTAAGAAATCTGTCATTAAGCCTTCATTTCCTTTTCCTAGTTTAATCTAGTCCCAGCCGTAACCACCCTTGCGCTCCAGACCGTTCCCGTGTCCGTGTGCCTCTGCCCCGCCGCGGTGCGCTGTCGCTGCGCTGCGCGCTCCGGGACGGAGCTCCGCTCGCGCCTGCCCCTCTCCCTGCCCCGGTGACCGGGAGCCCTCGCAAGACGCGGCCTTAGAAGTCCCCTCGCGGCCCCCCGGCGAGGCCGCTGGCTGCCGGGAGCTGGCAGACGCGTGAGCAGCTCCGCCGCGTTGCAGCGGGCGCGCTCGGGCTCCTCTGGTTTGTTTCGGGGAGAGGGAGCCAGCGCAGTTCCAACGGGACAGCGATGCCCTCGGGTAGTGGGACGCAGGTCCAGCCCGGGGAGCTTCCCCGCCTCCGGCAGCCAGGCGGCGAGCGCCTGGGCGCCGTGCCGTGCCATGCCGTGCCATGCTGTGCCACGCCGTGCCGTGCCACGCCGTGCCATGCTGTGCCACGCCGTGCCGTGCTGTGCCGCACTGTGCCATGCTGCACTGTGCCATGCCGCGCCGTGCCATGCCGCGCTGTGCCGTGCCATGCCACGCTGTGCCGTGCCGTGCCATGGCGCGCCATGCCGCGCCGCACCATGCCATGCTGTGCTGTGCTGTGCCRTGCCGTGCCATGCCGCGCTGTGCCGTGCCATGCCACGGCGCACCGCGCACGCTGGCAGCCGTTCCCGGGCGCTCTGCGGAGAGCGGTTAGTGCGTTTGCCTTACATGGCAGAATTTTTAAAGTGATGAGCCTGCTTGCTGGGGCTGGGCTTTACTGCGCGAGAAACCTAAAAGCTTTTTCACTTTCAGTATCAATTTGCTAAGAGCTTTCTGTGGCTGTGACAGCAACTTTTTCTTTTTCTTTTTTTAAATCTATCTGTAGTCCCCTTCTTAAAAGCATGAAGTAAATTAATCCCACCCCACCCCCGTCCTGGGCTCAAGATAAGAGCTGTCAGTTATTTTTGTTGTAGCGAATGATGTGAATTACCGTTTGAGGATGATCTGGACTGGAATTTAATTAATCCAGGAACCTCCTTGAAGTTGTTGTTTTAACACGTAAGTACTTTGATTACAAAACACAATCCCTTCCTTTATGCTTTTATTTATATGCCTATATTATATTTAGACCTTCCCTTCTTCTCCTTCAGCCTCTGGTCCAATTGGGTCAGAAGGACCCATGGACACATCTCCTTCTGCCTAATCCAGGATMAGGAGAGGAGACCAGTGTAACTCCACCATTTGTGGTACACTGCGTCAAAGCCGCCTTGGGGATATTTTAATCCATGGATTAATGAGAGAATAGATGTGCTTGGGGACTCTGTAATCCAGGGATTATCACAATGGCTGGGAGCAGGTAATGAAGCAATTTAGACCTGTTGTGGCTGGACCATGACAGTCACTGGTCGCTGTGACCGTGTCTGCTGGGCTTAGGGYCCCTGTGCGATGGATGGAGCTGGGCGTCTTCCCCTGCGCGTGCCCAGTGTGAGGACCACACGAAGAGGCTGGGAGATGCTCCCCGTCTGATGCCAGGGAAATCTGTGCCACTCCCCATGCAAAATCAATGGCAAACTGGAGTACTCTGGCCTGAAAACCAGTGTTCCCCACACTGTGTTCCTGCAAGGGATCCGTCTCCACTAGCTGCCAGCAGTTTTAGGTCCAAACCTGACACCAGAGGTCTTGTGGCACCCTGTGGCACAGGAGAGGCTGATCCTGCGGTTTCCAGATGGATCGTGAGGACTTGGTGAAGTGGTGGTGGGGACCGCAGGGATAACATATCAGATTTCCTCGTCCCCATCCACTTCTCTCCATGCCTGCTTATAGGGGTTATTCTTCTGTGCTACCACCATTTCACCCCTCATCTTTGAAGCACTCGCTCCTCAGCCCAGCTCCTGCTGTGTGTCTAGTCTCTTTAGATCACTGATGTCTCATCAGARGGCTTACCGGGCATTTCAGGTGATCTTTCCAGGTCAGAGTGACCTTGTTGCCCTTGTGCTGTCAGCCGTGAGGAGGCTGGCAGGTAATGCAAAGTGTTTGGCATGCTGCTCTGTCCTACAGCSATCTGCRGCGTGCATTGGGTTGTGCGGCATGGCTGGGGTCCCCTGGGGCTGTGCCAGGGTGGGGACTCGGAGCTCGGGTTGGAGAAATGTCTGAGCATCCAGCAAAGCATCAGTCATGTAGAGGGGAGCAGATCTGGGGATCTCTCTGCCTCAGCACGTTCAACCCCTGTAAACTTTTGGCRTCTACAGGAAGAGGCTGCACAAGGTCATGAGGGCTGTTAAATACACTAAATATGCAGAGATAACATCTGGCTCAGGAAGCCCCCGAGTTGCACAGAGGGTGGGAGGATATCAGTGGAAATACGTTATGTGATTGCCATCTTTGTATGCATCTCTTACTGTCTGCTGGAGAGGGGATACCGGACCATATGCACTGCTGATTTGACCCCACATGGCCTTACTCTTGTGCTAGTATTCCTACGTTCACTTGCGTGAGCAAGAGGATCTGCGAGGGTCTGTCAAACCCCTACCACCTCCTTCCCAGAACAGCTGGGGGGATCCTGCTCCGGGCAGGATGATGGSTGGGCTCAGTGGCCAACGTGCTGGCAGACCAGTAGTCATCAGCCACCCTCTGGCCATATACCGCCCCCGCTCYGTCCTGGGGGCTCGGCAGGCGTCAGCTGTGAGCGTAACTGTTGGTGGCAGAGATCCTTCCAAAGCAAGCACGCCAGCTGCTCGGCTGGCCCGGGCTGGCGGCCGCCCGCAGCCTCCGCCGCGGTGTGCGGCCGGCGCGGAGGAGAGACCTGCCGAGCAGCGCGCGAAGCAGAGTGGAGGTTTCTGCGGACGCGGCAGCGTGCTGATTAGGCAGGTTAAAAATAGCAACTGCTTCCTCCCTGCTCCTCCCAGTCTTGGTTGCAGGGCTGAGGCTGGGAGCTGGGGGCGCTGATGCCGGCGCGCTGAGCAGGCACAAAGCGCCAGCTGCGGTCGGAGCTGGGCTCGGAGCTGAGGAGCCGCGCGGAGCCGGCTGGGCGCTGCTTGGCGTGTGCCGGGGCGGCCGCAGGGCCGGCAGCGGGGTCCCGGGGCGCCCGCGGCCGGCGGCTCAAGAGCGGTGGGCCCTGCACGCTCCCCGCGGCCGTGCCCGCACGCCCGGGCAGCCGGCCCTGCATCTGCCCCCGCGCGCGGCCCCCACAGCTGCCCCCTCGCCGCTGCCCCCACGGCCGCCCCACGCGCTTTCTGCACCGCCGCGTGTCGCCGGCCGAGCCCTCGTGGGTGTCGCCGCGCAGAGCTGCTCGGGCTCCCGGAAAGCCCCCGCCGCCGGAGGCGGTCTGGTGCTGGCCGAACCCTCCTGGGGGGCCCTCCGAACGGGTCTCGCTACGGGCCGGGTCTGGGCCGGGAGCGCCGCGGCCGGGGGCGCGGGTGGCTTTGGCCCACGCGGGTCTGGGCGCGTGGTCCGTGCTGGCCGGCGCGGGGGCTCGTGCTGCGCTCTTGGGGCGCGGCGGTGATTGGTGTCTCGCAACACCGTGGCCAACAACAAAATGCAGCTGTTGCTCTTGCCCCTGACCCGTGAGTTTGCCTGGATTTCCCACGTACCCCAGTGAACACTGTTCTCTCTGAGAAAACGGGCGCGAGCCATTCGGCAGGTCTTACCCCGACTCCCTGCCAGGACCTCAGACATGGAAAAACACGGCAGCTTATTTGTACGTTGTCAGAAATGCTCTGCGCAGCTTGAGTCTATGCCGTCCCCCCCAGTAAAGACCTAGCCAGGCCGTTAGAGTCGATGTCTCCATTCAAAGAGGTCGTTGCAGCGCTGCTGTTRTTTTTCTCCGGGTGCATTGCGAGCGTGATTTCTTGAGGGAAACATTTGAAGGGTTTTTGATTGAGAGGTTTTGTTCTCTCATAACAGCTGCCGTCGTGCAGTTACAGAAGGATGGAGAACAGTGCTGCCCCTCTGTGTACTGTTTCCTTGGCTTTTGAACAGCTCTGGAAGCAGAGATACGAATTAGCAGGACCCCATCCCATGAGGAAGTGGCCAAAGGGAGACCGTGGGGGTTGTTGTCATCCTCGATGTGCCTGTGGCA
The DNA here is from genome assembly GCF_003343005.1 of Rhea americana. Classification (NCBI taxonomy): domain Eukaryota; kingdom Metazoa; phylum Chordata; class Aves; order Rheiformes; family Rheidae; genus Rhea; species Rhea americana. Next base: position 518,684 of record NW_028186501.1, read on the forward strand.
TTCTTGGTCAGGTTTGCAGTTGCATCCAGCAATTTATGGAATTGGGATCATTTTTCACTTTACCCTAGGAAATCATATGCCAGGTGGCTCCTGGCACAAATGTGCTGCAATACCTTCTCCAGAGACAGTGGGGATGAGCAGAGCAGAGCATACAGGTAGGACAGTGTGAGAGTAGCAAACTTCATGATAGTTTTGCATTTTTACTGAGGCTTTTTCATAACCAGAATCATTTGCATGAGCAGTGTGGACTTCAGTCTTTTCCTATATCAAGTTCAAGCTTTTTCCAAGCTCTTCCGGTCCGTTTAGTCCGTTCTGTGGCTCTGCGTTGCGAGGGCAGGGCTGGCTCATAAGCTTGTCTCTCTCGGGTGCTAGCACTAGCTGGTGGGGGTGAGCGGCACGTGTTGCCATTACTCCTGAGCTCCAGAGGATTCCCTTGGAGCTCCTTTTTGGGGGGGAAGGATCTGCTGAGGTCACGAGAGGCGACACTCTGCGTGTGCCTGGAATCCCATCAGCTGCAGCCCCAGAATTCCCTAAGGAACGCCCCAAATTCCCGCTCCTCCGCTCTGTGTTGCCCAGTTCAGTGTGAAGCTTCCCATGGAGTCCTCCATCGCAAGAGGATGATGCTGATGACGCCGGACCCAGGCTATGGAGCCCACGATACCGCAGCCACGCTCCGGGACTGAAGTGCGGGGAGGGAGAGGGCTGGGAGCCCGGGCTGGGCCTGGGGGGCGGCGCGTGGGCCCGGCGGCGCACGGGCGCTCAGGGCGCTCCCTCCTTTCCCCGCGTTGCTGCAGCTCTGGCCCCCAGCCACGGGCAGGGAGCCACGCGGCGCCGCTGCGGCGAGCCGTTGCAGAGAGGGCTCCCAAAGCCACAGCACGGTGGAAAAACTCTCCAGTTTTAGATATCTGCTGGGTTCTTGCTCTGTGTTCTCAAGTTTTCTTTGGTTTTATTTAGTCTTTTGCTGCTTGAGCCTCCCATGTTCCAGCCCTCACTGCAGCTTCAGCTCGCCTCGTTTCTGGGTCGGTTTGCGAAGGCTGTTGCAGTACTTGGAGGTGCAGCAKGTACCTTGGGAAGAAGGAAGAATGCCAAATAGGTTGGAGGCTTTTTATGGTAAATCTCATGAGGAGTTAAAGGAATCACAGGAATCCAGGCACTGGGGTGATGGAGCAAGCCGAGGGTCGTTCCCTGACAGCTGGCGTATCCAGAAAGATCTGCCTCCGTTGCAGTGTCTTATTTGTCTGCCTTGCACAGAACCGTCGTGCAGCCTTTCTGTTCCTTTTAAAAACTGTTTCTGCACTTGCTCCTGTGCAGCCAGTCAGCTGTTTAGTAATGCACCATGGATCCATCTCTCCTAATACCACACTAAAGCAGATGCTTTGAACGGAAAGGTAACCAAAATAGAAACCAGAAACCAAAATAGACAACTAATCTCTCATTTTGAACTTTTCTGTGCTTCATTTCAGTTGATTCCCTAGTGCAGTCATAAAACATGACCATTATCTCAGCTTCCCGAGTATGCAAACAAATTGCTGTGATTTTTCTACCCTTGGATCAGTCCCTATCCATATTCTCTGAATAACAATAAATGCTAATGGAGATAAAGACTGTTATCTCCCTCATGTCTATTTTGTCATTGGAATAACAACTTTAAATGTTAAGAGTGCTGAGATTTATAGATGCAAAACCTGCTCAGCAAAAAATAAATCACGTTCCATAGTGTACCTTGCCATTTCTTGTTGCTATATTATCTGAAGCCATAGTGGGTGTTAACCCTGTGATAACATCCTCAAATGGGGATTTTAAATAATTTCATAACTTAATATAACCATTCTATTGGTTGCCTCGTCTGATCTGCAACTCATTTCAGTGCAGGGCTATAGAAGTGGAAACTGTCCAAAATACTGACAGCAAACTCCCCAAGAAATCTGGAAAAAGGGGTGGCACTGGATCCTGAAATAGCCACTGTTTTACCTGTAACTTCAGTGAATCTAGTCACATGTGTATGACTTCCTAAATATGATCTTTCAGTGTTTTGCAGACTTTTACTTTTGAAGACTTTTTTTTTAAAAGATTTATCTTGGTGTCTCATACTTAATATAAAAAACTTTAGAGATACATACGTTGATAGCAAAATAAACGTCTTCCAGTTGTTTACTTAACGAATGACCTGAGCTGGAGTGGTTCTGCAGTCACACCTCTGTGAATATTGCCCTAACCTCCCCCTGCCATGGTGGGCACCCCACCAAAAATCCCTCTCATTTCGTGGCACCAAAGCAGCAGCGCACAGCGGTGGCAAACTTCAGGTTGCCRTTTGGTGCCCGGGTTGGGGATGCACTCGGCACCTTGGTGAGTTGGGAGCTGTGTCGCTGTGCTGGTGCTCAGCCTATTACCGGGGCTGGTGGCGCTGAGGACAGTGCTGGGCCAGGCCCACTAGGCAGTCCTGAAATGAGCCGTGGTTTTGGTGGCTAGTCCTTAGGTGCTTGCATGCATTTCCTGCGTTAGACTCTGTGAGTAAAGGAAAAACAATTTGTTTCTGTGGTGAGAAACAACCCATCTGGCAAACACAGGTGTTGCTTGACCAAACACTGAGTACTGGGTATTGACAGCTTATTTCTGCAGCACATGCTGTAGGAGTGAGCGAGTGATGAGCACCATTAGTGAGCATGATGGAYTGCGTCACTCGAAGGTGTAGTAAATTGTACCAAGCACTGAGGGAGCGAGGTCGGGGAGCACGGAGGAGCCAGTCCTTGCACCTCACTGTGGTGAGCGTTGATGAGTCGGCCGTGTGCTGAGCCCAGGCTGATGGGAGCCAGATGCCAACCAGCGTCTGGGGGAAGCTGTAAATTGTTTAACACCTGGCTCCAACCCATTAAACTTGCTCAGATATACAGTGAGGAACGTTAAGTACTTGTATGTGGGTGCTCATGGTGCAGCTCCTGGAAAAACTTACTAACAGTGTGTCTCTGAGGTGGTCTTTCAGAGACATGGCAGCCCTGTGGAGCCTAACCTCTAGCCAGAAAATGCTTTCAGAGCAGAGACATACACAAAACTGTCTTTTTTTTTTTTTTTTTTTTAAAAAAAAAAAAGCTTTGATTCCTTGGTACCTCTGTTCTGTTGCTACCTGATGTGACGTCCTTCAAGTCAGGTGCTTGGTTTGACCCCGGCAGGAGGACAGGAACGTTGGTCATGGTTCTCTCACTCTACAGCTGGCTCCAGGTCAGGCACAGTCTTCTTAAAAGGCCCAAATGGTTATGATGGGGCTATTCTGAGAGCCCCAGCACCTTTTTACCAGGTTTGGGCACCAGCTTACTTTTTCGCTGCTTAGGAGGTATCTTGAGAGGCCATGTAGCACTGGAGTCCAGCTTTGGCAATTTTTCTGGTTTAATAACAGTAAAATTAAGGTAGAGAAATAAACAATCCAGATGCCCCTTCAGTCTCACGTGCGTATCTCCAGGTCCGTTGTGAATGGCTCAGAGCATTTCTCATTCTTCTTCAGTCAGTTCATTTTATGGGAAACACTTGATGATGTTCTCTCTTAAAATACTGAGCTTTRATGAGCTATCTGAATATTACGATGAATATTGCACTAGGAACTCCTTTATGTCAAAGGCAGTTAGAGCAGCTGGGTGCAGGGATGAGGCTTTAAGGTGGATATCTGCAGGACATTTGCATGGCGTTGCTGAGAAGTGAGCAAAATTGGCCAGGAGCACCCTGACCTCACTGGAACAGAGTGTAGAGAAACCACTGCTTAATTTTAGGAGATTTAGTGCAGACACTTTGGTATAAATGAAAGAAAAAAAAAGGTTAATAATTCAACAGCAAAGTGGGAAATCTTTCATGAGGGTTAGTGACAGATTTCTGTGCTCTCAGAGGTACAGTCTGGTCCCTGGTTTCTGGCAGGTCACTGGTGGGATAAGTCCAGRTCTGCTGAAACGAGGCATATTTGGTGCTTCCTGGGCGAGTGCAGTGGCTCTTGTGCTGGTGTGCTGGTGTCTGTGTTTCACTGAACAGCAGTTTTGCCCGGAGCARTGGGAAAGGTGGTAGTCCAAGTGCTTTCAGCAGGAAAAGCTGTTATGTGGARTGTTTTAGTGGGGTGCACAACATGTTGCCATGAGATATTAACTGAACCATAAAGGGAGCTAAACATTTCATGCTGAAGTTTTATTTTCTGAACACTTACAACTAGATAAATTTAAAATGAGCTCCACTGTGAACYTGTGTGTATCAATCATTTTCTACCTGTCTGGCAGTTAGAAGAAACCTCCTTTCTGAGCAGATTATTTCTGACTTCAGCATTCATGCATTTGCTTTTTCAGAAGAGGAGATGCAGTCTGCTGGTAGAGATAAAAGACATTGGCTTAGGTGGACAGTTGCTCTGACCTTGTCTGGCAAGCTGATCGGTGGAAAAGAGCATCTGTATGGGATCATGGAAATGGAACAGGGAGAATTGGAGAGGTGGTTTGTGAGAGCCCTCCCTCACAGTCCCTAAATAAACTTGGCCTGGGATGCAGTATGCTGACAGACCCTTAATTATAATAACAGCATGAGCAGTGTTGCTTTGTAACTGGTTCCCCACTGAAAATTTCTGGCCAGCAGGAATGCTATACCAGATGTCTGCTTGTGATTGCTTCTGGTCGTGGAGATCAGTTCAGGGATAACGCTCTCAGCTGGAGGACACAAATAATGCAGGTATCCAGGGTTTGGTTGGTTGGTTTGGTTTTTTGGCAGACAGCAGAGTCCCACTGGGTAAGTCCATCAGAATCTTTGTAAGCTTTTCCACGGCAATTATCTTCTGCTAAAAGTTATTATGGCAGAAGAGACTGAAGTGAATTGGGACCTGCATGTCTCCAAGCAATGACAGATTGCTGAATTTTGGCTAAGTTCTGGAGACGGTATCCCTCCACCCTCCGCATGATTTGTGATCTGTGGTCTGCTGGTTTCCCCCGTCACCAGACCCACAGAGTGATTTCAGTCTGCTGAGGCGAGGCTGTGTGCAGAGCATCACTGAAGTAGTAGAGCCTGTCTACTAATGCAGGAAACCCTGGTGATGTGTGCAACTCCCAGAAGTTTTGCTAGACTGGACGGTGCTCTGAAACACACCCTGAGCCTGTGACTTCTGCACCTGCGTGCTCTTTGTGTCGGAGCAGGAACCAGTCCCCCAGGTTGTCTGGACTGTGGGAGAGGGTTTGAGGCCCAGCTGCTGAGGGGAGTCTTTGCCTTGGTGCTAGCAAGTGTGTTATGGCTGTGTATTTGCTGTGTGTATCCAAACAGGTGGTGGATTCACAAAGCCTGTTGTGCCACTGGAGTATGTAGCTGCCAGTGCTTCTGGTCTGGGGGCTTTGGAGCAGGTCCGGCTCTGCACTGTGTCAGAGCTGTGGTGCAGTGCAGGCAGCCTGGAGCGCTTTGGCTTTCCACCAGCTCGGGCAGCTGGGATTGTCTCCTTCCCCCACTCCAGCAGCCAACCCTGAGCTCCAGTCGTGCCCCAACCTGTGGCTCGCTGCGTGCCACAGGTTGCTTCTTGGCAGGAGCTCAAGGCATCTGCTGCTATACCAAGCATGCGAGGCCAGCACAGGATGGGAGCAAAAGCGTACACGCTTTGCCTCAAGAAGGAGGTCGCTGCTGGAGATGGCCTGTTCCACCCTGGAGCAGCCATGGGGAGAAGTGAGGCCATCCCCATGCCAGGGGAAAGGAGGCAGCAGGGAGGCCCTCCAAGCAAAGGGGGCCTCCTCGCCGTCCCTCTCCTGTTCCGACTGTGGCCTCCTCCCCGCAGAGCAGAGCGAAGCCAGCTGCACATTTGGCCAAGCTCTCTGCTCACAACGGTGCTGAACTGTTCGTTAGCATCCCAGTGTCCATCTGAGCACAGGCTCGTGCTCTCCAGAGACAAGTCACGCAGGGTAGCTTAGTGCCACATGCCCTGGAGCTGYACATTTCTGTTCCAGAGCAGGGGAGCCCAGGGTTGGGAGGAGAGCAGTTAAAAGCATGATCTTTATTCCAATCCCATGTGCTGTCTGCTGCTGTCAACATGGAATGAGTCCATGGAAACCTGTGTGAAACCACGGTGAGAACTGGTGCTCCAGCAAGCCCTCCAGCAATGGTCTCCGGGGCTGTGTGCTCCTGCCAAGCTGCATCGTCTGGATCCGCAGCACGCGTGTCCAGTGGCAGCAGCCCGTYCCTCGCTCTGGAGTGGTGTGCCGAGCTGGAGGCACACACTCTGTGCGGAGGTGATGGAGCGCATCCCCTAGAAGCAGGACCACGCCTGATTAGTCCCCCCTGAACAGCAGCTGCCAGGAGGCAGAGCTGTCGAAATCCTCCTCTCGCTGGAAGAAACCATCTCTTAAGGCGGCGTGCCCAACCAGGCAGGATGTCCCAGTCTCCTGGCACACAGCCACCCCAAACTTGTGCACTGGTATGTCACCTCCAGCAACGTGCAGATGGAAATCTCTCTCCTCTTCCTCCACCAGCATCGGCCAAGTCCAAGTTTCCCTGCAGCCAGAGCATTTTGGATGTGGATCCTGTTCCATGTCGCTTTTTGACACCTTGATGTAACGTTTTCATTAAGAGTGCTACAAAATACAGCAGCATGACCTTGCTGATGAAGTGCTGCCAGTTAATAACAGGTTATTAAGCCTTTCTCAGAAGTGAAAGTAATGAAGAAGCATCCTGTATTAGTCATCAGGCATAAAAATAAAGTCAAAGATCAGTATTTCAGGCAGTATTTTGGTTTGCCCAAACTTCTGTTCGTTATGCCGCACAGAGACAACCTTGTGGCTGGGGCTCTCCCCATGTCAGATGGCGACATGACCTTCATGGCAGGTCTTGAACATGATCTGGATTTTGCATTTGCAGTTTGTATAGGGTCTCTTGGGTGGGAAATAGCACCTTGCTCAGAGGCTGGTATGTGGCCCACCTGGTCTCRCTGCTCTGGCAGGGCAGTGGACGCTCGTTAGCAGGGTTCGGGGTGCGGCGTGGGGCCGCGGCTGCTCTGGGGCAGGAGATCCTGACCTCGCTAGTGATCCTCACCCGTCAGCTCCGGGCTGGGTGGTGGTTGCGGCTACCCGGCTTGGAAGCCGCCGCTGARATCAGTGGCGTTACCTTGTCTGTATGTGGCCCTTAGGAGAAGGGGTGAAGTCTTGTTGAGCTTCACTTTTGGTCTAGTGTAAGAACTGTCTCATTAGGATGTTTACGAGTTAATGGCGTGTGACACCTGGTTTGCKCGCTGCTGCCAGACTGAGGCGCGTGTCAGGGTGTGGGGACACGGCTCATCCTTGGTGCCACCCTAACAGGTGATCTCCACCTGGTGTCTCCTCCCCGTGGYGTTGCTCTGCTGGGAGCGAGCGTGTGCCCGTGGCTATTAATATCCGCGTCCTGCAACCGCCTCCGGGGCCTGGAGCTCGCTGCAGGTCGGGCAGCGTGCCGCCCGGTGCTTCCTGCCCTTGGGCTTGGTAACGGTGCCCKCGGTTTCTGCGTGAAGATGGCCCGTTAGTGCCCGGGCCTGCGGCTCTGGGCAGCACATCCCGCCGTAACCGTGTCGCCGGCGTGGCGGCCGTGGCACTGGGCTCAATGTGCTCAGCAGACGGGCGATCTCCATCCGCCGGAGCATCCCGGCGTGCCCCGCAGTGCCCGGGGGACGCGGACAAGCGGCGCCCGCCGCCCGGAGAGGGGCGAGCGAGGGGGGTGCCCCCGCGTGCGCGATGCTCCTCTGCCCCGACGCCGTGCTCGGCCCCGCCGCCGTTCCCACGCGGCCGTTCCCACGCG
>NW_028186501.1:528448-536444 GCF_003343005.1 Rhea americana
CTCGCCCCGGCCCCGGCGCCCCGCGCGCTCTCCCGGCCACCGGCCGACCCCGGTCCACCACTGCAGATAGCGTGATGGCTGTGAATCTGRTCAGATTCGTTAAACCCCCCAGTGGATGGTGAGAATAGCTCATCTAGAGGAAGCTTCTGGGAACAGTTTGTTGGGAAAAATCCTGTCTTGGCAGAGTGCTAGGAAAGACTTGGATTCTGTGAAGTTCGTATTTGTTTTAGGTGGCAGAATATCCCCATGACATTTATTCTCGCATGTACCGCCACCTCCAAGCCTTCTTCCAGAGACGCTTCCTGCCGCCCACCACTGAAACGTCGGCTTGCTGGCGTGGGGGCTCAGGGCTGCGAAAGCCCCGGCCGTGCTGCCGGGCGGGAAGCTGCAGGGGCAGCTCCGTCTCCAGTCGGAATAGGGCAGTTTGCACCGCCGTACKCGGGCACTATAGTCCTACAGCGCTACAGGAGCGCTGGAGGCGACGGATAGCTTGGTAGTTTCAGCTTCTGTTGTGCTACTGCCAGTGCTATTTGGAGGCTGGAAGGCTATTTTAGGTATACTTAATCACAGTTTTTCCTTGCTTCTGGAATATCTGCTGATACAATTATTAAGCTGTAGTGAAAAATGTTAAAGCAGATTGGAAATATCCAGTCCATTTCCCTTCCCCCCCCGCCTCRAAGTTGGGAAGCCAATATTTATTGGCAGGTATTGCTTCCTGGCTTGCAGGATGTACAAGCAGTTTTCTGTGTGCATTTCTTTTACTTTCAAAAGCCATTGATTTTTGCAGTGCTKCAACAGGAAAACAAGCAGCCTATAAAATGGTGTTATTCCTGTATTTTAAAATGGAGTTTCAGTCTCCTGCTGTCTTTTTATTGGCTTCCCCTCCTTCCAGCCCTGCTGAGTGTTGCTTGAGTCAGCATGTTGTAATTGGCCTGCAGAGATCCAGGTCTTGCTGGTGTCACTTAAAACCCAAATGGATTCTGCTACAATTTCACCATTCTTTGGCTTCCTATGTAATAGAAAGCATGYATGCTTCTGAGCAGTTTGTACTACACTGGTATTGACTGGGAGCATTCGGCTAATCACTTCCTGTAATTAAATTCTTCACTAGGAATAAAGTTAATCTTCTCAGAGCATGTAAAACCTGACCTGCAGCCTGAAATGCAGAATATGTTGCTTATAAGCACCTTTATCCAAGTGTAAAGGGCCCATTCCAAAACCAGAAGCAATTAGTATAATTGGATATTCCTGTTCCTGAGCCAAGGACATATAATAATAAACTGTAGCTGATACGGCAGCTTTGCTCCAAAGGCTTCATAAATTTCAAGGTTGGAAGGGACCATTTTGCTCATTCACTTTCACCTCTGGTAAAACACAGCTCTCATCAAGMTCAGCTGATCTGACGGAGCTAAAGGTGAGTTACAAAATCACCTTACCTGGAGATGCATCTCCAAGGGACAAAGTGTCCCTCACCTCTCCAGGGAAGCATCTGAAGGACAGTGCTTCCTGTGCTGCATTTTGGGATGTGCCTTATTTGTTGCCTGCATCTTTCTGATTTCGGTTTCCCCCCACTAGCTCTTCAGCCTCTGTCGGTTCCCTTAGTTTCCTGTTGTGGGTGTTTGTAGTTCTTGGCCTAATCGCCTGTTAGTCATCTCTCAGATAAGCTAAACTTGGTTGAGTTTTTGTGCACCTCTGGCAGTAGGGCAGGTCAGATGGCAAGTCCTTCTTGCAGTTGGTGGTTGGCACCCTTTCCAGTGCAAAGGATCATTTGTGAAGCGCATGAGCTCCAGGGCTCAGCAGAGTCYGCCAGCGAGTGGTCTTCCCAGTACCACCTGCTGGGCTCGTCTGCTTTGGACACAGTCACGTTGGAGGCTGCGTTTCCCTTTTGGCTACAGCACTGTGCTTTGAGCTTGTTTCACTACAGGATGAGTGGTCCGAGCGGAGACTTGGTTACTCGCTGATTGTCTCCAGTATTTCCATTTGCTTCCCCAACAGTCCCTGTTCTGGGAGCAGGCATCCGGCACGCTTGACAGGGCAGAGCTCCTCGAGGACACGTTCCCACCTTGCATGGAGCTGTGGGAGGCAGGGCTGGGGCACCAAGCAGCACTGCTCTCCTGTACCTTGGGTACCTTTCCCAGGGCAGTCCAGAAGAGTTGTGGTCGGATTTTGAGTCCTGTGGAGAAATGACTCTTCAACAGGAAGACATACAGATAAACAATTTCTGTACAAAATTAGATTTGCTGTGGAACAAGCTCTCACCCAAAGCAGCAAATTTCCTTGTTTTAAACTTTTTGTTTATTTTTTGGAGAAAAGTGTGAGACACCATCTTTGCCCTTCCAATAGCATGCMAGGAAGTTGCCACATTCATCTTGAAGGGGATTAACTAGTACACATAGATGTTAATGTTTCCCCTATTGATCGTAGACCAGCCTTTAAACTGTGGAGAGCTTCATAGGAGTTGCTGGCGTGGTCCAACAAGCTGTAGGTCACTCTTGGAAAGAAACTCTCAGGTTGGGCATCGAGCTGGAGCTGAAAGGTTCCAGTTGAAGGACATTGGAGATACCACCCTGGCCTTGCRCTTTGATTGCTGTGTGAAGGTTCGTTAGTTCACAGCTAAGCCYGATGGTCCACAGGCATGCTATGTGCTGGGTTTTTCTTTTTTTTTTCTTCCGTAGCCTTTTCCTGGTGGTTGTGCAGCTCTGTTTGTGGATATAGTTTCAGCTGTCCAAGTATCCTGTTAATATTACCAGAGATGACTTATGCGGAATTTATCTGTAGCATAGTCTGAGATGTCAGGTTGGGCAATTGCCATGTTCCCAGAGTGCTCTTCGATCTCCCAGATATTTCACTCTGGGACAGGCGTCTGAGCCCTGGGAGCACAGTCAAAATCAGGGTGAAGCTTGCCCAGTATTCTTAAAGCCCTTTGCCAAGTAAGGCACAGGAGGACTCATGTGAAGCATGTGTTGGGAGGGAGAGGCAGGGTGGTGCAAAAGGCCTGGCAAGTGAACAGACTGGTGATGTGAGACAGGTTCGTCAGCTGGAAAGGATTTTTAGGGCTTGTCATCGCTTTTCCTCTGGGATTGGAGAAAAGCCAAAGGAGAAGCATGACCCATGTCATTAAATTGATGCTGTAATGGGTTGGCTCCACTGACTTCAGCAGGACTGTTCCCATTTCAGACCCACCGATGTGAACCTGCAGTGGGACTTCTGAAAAAGCCCCAGCGTGGGTGGTGGAGGTGTCCCATCACAGCAGCATGGCAGCTGGCWCTGGCCAGCGTGATAGGAAATGCTGCCATTGCTGCTCCATTCGGTGTCCTGAGGCCTGGGACTGACGGTGTTCTCTCTAGACAAGCATTTTCTCCACCTGATGTTGCTCAGGATGTTTGACAGAGGGAATTTGAAGAGACTTTCCCCGACTCCTTTTCTCTGTGTTTGCATAAACACATTAATAAGCTAATTAGCCAAATCCATGCTGGCTGGCTGGCTGAAGCATTAAGCTTTCTTTGGGTAGCTGACTTGAACCATATGGTTTGGTCCCCAGGCTTCTTTGGATTTTTAGAAGAGGTTCAAAAAGTGCCTATTGGCATCGTCTTGGAACACTGACATTCCTAGCACAAATAGTTTTGCATAATTTATGAGCAAAGCCACAGTGAGAGTAATACTCTTTAAGTTCAACTTCAAAGTACTGTATCTTCACTCATAATTATTTATGTGCAGCAAAACAAARCAAAACATGAAGTGCCATCTAAGTATTGCCTTGTTTTTATCTGATGAAGGAACTGTCAATAGTTCTTTCATAGTCTCAAAACTTATCATACATTTATTAAGAGACAAAGTCAGCAACCATCAGCATTTGCCTTTCCTGGAATTTAGACTGATTAAAATCAAACACTTACAGAAAGCAAATACACGTTACCTTGATAATGCTATGTACTCGCCTTTGGCTGTTTAATTTGGAAAATTAAGGTATATTTGTCAGTTCCACTTCTATTTAGAGTGGGATTCACCTGCCAGTTCTCACATGCTGTCTCAGTGCAGCAATATTTCGGTTGCAAACAATGCCAGGGAATGTTTGGTTGTGAAAATAATGGTATTTGCTTCCCCTGATTCATTTGCAAAACAGCCCTGGAAAGATACTTTCCATCTCTAGAGACTGATAGCTAAAATGTTCAGCCCTTGCTCTGCTTTAAGTCCAGAGACTCTCGCTCTGGGCCGCTGCTCACTCCTGCGGCTCATCAGCAATGAGGTGCGCGGCGGTGCGAGGCGTCTCCACCCCGACGTGAGGTTGACCACCACCGCGCTGGGTACGCGTGCTCAGGGTTCAACAGCGTTTCCGTCACATGAGCTGTGGTGCAGAGGAAAGACTGCCCTATTGCCTTTGCTGGAGTGAGCACCAGGTTCAAGCAGCAAATATTATATTTAAAAGCAGAGGTGTAGATGAAATGTGCAAAAATGGCCCTGTAGTTAGAGTGCATAGAGAGGCCCTGAAAGTGGGACTTCACCGAACCTTGTTTACTTTTGAAATCCGATTTCTTGATTGTTAGGCTCCCCTCATCGTGGTCCTGGGTTTTCTGCCGGTCGATGCTGCCCTTGCTAACAGGCTGTGGTGGAGAGCGGAGGCAACTCGCTCTCATGACCCACATCCCCCCTGYGCTTTGGATGCTAATGCGGGCTACCAGGGGACACCAGCCATTGCTGCAGGCAGGCCTGGATAAATCAGCATATGGATCATTGAGCATCTTTGCTGTAAAACACATGGCCTGTGGTCAGTTAATCATATGAAGAAACATCTCCCAGACCTCACAGTATTATTTATAAGTCCGAAATCCTCTTGCAGTTTCGTAAACAGAACATCTGTTAAAATATGGAGATGTTACGGTCTGTCATGGTTGTTGGAGATGCAGTTGCTGCAGATTGTGGGGGAAAAGCAGCGATGGGTCGGGTTTTTGTATTAGCCTCATTTTTCTGCCATTCAAACTGTCCTTTTGTTTTAGCTTCCAGATCTCTGAGTATTCGATCCTTGTCCCTCGCAGAGCCCCAAGGTGCAGACCCATTGCGGGCGCAAGTGCCCATGCTGTCCAGGCAGGTTTTAGTTTGGTGCACTTTTGTCCTTTCCTTTCCATCTGGGTGCAGCAGCTTTGGGTACAGACGARCTTTGTGCTCACTTCTCCCACGTGCAAAGGGGAACGATCCGCGCTTTGGTGCACATGCTCTGAGGTCACCTGCTCCCGCGCGGACTCCCGCACGTGTCTCGCTGTTTAAGGCTGGTCCTGTCCCGTGCTGTACTGGAGCAGGTGCCTCGTGTGCGYGGCAGCGGGGCTGCCGTGGGGATGCCGGCGCGACGGACTCGCAACTGCCCTGGTCCAGGCTGCGTCAGCATCCCGGGGACGGCTGTGAGCCACCACGGAGCMCTGCACCCTGCACCGTCCCCAGAGCTGTGTGGCTCCAGAAACGGGAATCCAAAGCTGCCTCCCGGGAGGAAAGCTGCACCCTGGGGTGATCCTGCAGGCGCTTTGGGCCGGCAGAATGAGCTACGGGGGTGAGCTGGGGAGGCGAGGGGCCGAGGGGGCGGCAGAGCCAGAGAAATGGGGACAAACAAGGCGGGAAAAGGTGCCTTTCCCTGCAGAAGCAGCATGAAAGGGATCAGAGCAGTGAGAGCCAATTAGCAGATCAAAGGCAGAGAAACAAGCCCCAAAGAAAGGGTTGGAAAAGCAGGRAGTGGGGGGCAGAGCATTAGCAATAGGTGTTACTGAAACAGGGCTGGGCTGTTAAGCCTCAAGCCTAGAAGAAAATGCTGGAGGGTGACCACAGCTCCTTCCCATGCTGTCCCAGCAGTCCAGGACACGGGGGCAGCCCCGGGACAACGTCCTGCGGGCTCTCGCTGCTTTGCAAGGAGCCACGGAGCAGCAGGAGCAGCGGAGCCACGTGCTCATCCCGGGGCTGCGGGCACACGCCGCTCGCCATTGCCCGGACCTGGGCCACAAGGATGAGCAGAGATGCATCGAGTAGCACAGCGTGGGTCCAAAGCCGGGAGATTTCAGCTTTCCAGCTGGTGTGGATCCCCCACAGKACCCCGGCACGTTTCAAAACCATGCCTGAGCTGGGAACGGCAGCAGCTCCGGGGTGGGATTCTGCGGAGAAATTGTGCTGTTAATTAAAAAAAAAAGGATCTAAAATGTTGACGTATAAAAATCTTCAATTGGTTCTTCCCACAGTTAGAACATTGGAAATTATTGCAAGCGCTATCTTGCATTTGCAAAAAAAATGGTAGTTTTAGAGCCGTTAGGCCTGCTAACACAGGCTGTTCAGTTGGCACCGCCCTTAGGTACTTAATTCCTCTTCAAGCAGCAAAGCGTATGTACCCTTTCGGGTAGAAAGTCACAGATTTGTGGTGCGGCTTTCASCTACGTTCATCTCATTATATGTTAAACTGTTTTGCAATAGGTCCCAGCTGTGTAAAAGCCTCTTGGAGCACACTACGGCCCAGCCCCAAAGGCCGGGCAGTCCGTCTTCTGCACGTGGGCCCTTACGTGGGCCTGGCTCCTGGAGATCGGGGCCTTCTTTTGAAGGCCTAGAATTGATGTCTGTTGCTTTTCCACCACGGTTTAAAAAAATCTAAATGTGGCCACCTCAATTTACAGTTCATGTCTCAAGAAAGTGGCTCTTATGTCTTGCCAGCCCTCAGCACRTTCACTTGTTAAATTATGCATATGCTAATGAAGTGTGAAAATCAGCCAAATAACAACTCTCTGTAATCGCTTAATGTCCCCAGAGCATTGTGGGTTTTTTATTATTATTTTATGATTTGTGACCCATTCTGAGTCACGTTTTTGCAGGGCATTCTTCCAAGAACTGAGGTTAATTAGCATTTTCACTTTTTCCCCTTCTGAAAGCAGCCCAGGCACGTGCCTTCAACCACACCGCAGCTTGCGTTTGCTGTCTGGAATTAAGTAATCCCCAGATTTTCCCCGAAGTGCGGAGCGGCTCCCCAGCACAATTGCCGAGATCATCGTTACCCTGACCTCGGGCCTGGGCACATCGGGAGGAGCCGCTTCAAGTGTTAAGTGTCCTGCAGTCATTTTTGCGGTGCTGGGCGTTTTGGGGAGATTCTCAGGAGGTTTTGCACTGCTCTTTGTCCCACTGTTTGCCTGTCGCCTCTGTCTCCGGGACGAAGCGCCGAGGTCCCTTTTCAGCCTGCCTGCAGCCGGCCGTGGGCACCGTGTTGCACGACATTTGGTTGATTCGGCAGCTCTCCCGTCCCTGCCACGGGGGGGATCGACCCAGGCATTGCGGTGGTGCAGACGGCAGAAGCGCCGCTACAGCGAGGGCGTCACGCTGGTAGCGTGGCATCTGGCCCCGGGCCACCAGGAACCAGCTGTGCTGTTCCAGCTCCTTGATTTAAACTGATGTAGGTGCTGCATCGTACCCAAGGTGGCACATCCGAGTCTGTATGGTACCGATGCCTCTCTGTGGGAGATTGTCCCAAACCCGCTTGTAATGTGGGGCGCCTCCAGACTCGGCGGGCTTGATGGGGCTTGCAGACGTGGTCGGAGGCAGCAGTGCCAGCGCGAGGAGCCCCGGGTGGCGTACGCCCGGCAGCGTCGCCCGCGCGGGGCTCCCGCTCCTGCTGGGGGCCGCGGTGGGATCCGGCTCGCGGCACGCTGTCCTCCGGGCGCGGAGCCTCTGCTTTCTTACACGAGCGACCCGAGCGTCGGAGATCCCTGGCGCCGGCGGGACGGGCCGAGCGCGCGCCGGGGTGTCCCGCGTCCCGGCGGCGCGGGGCTTCCCTCTGAACGGGGGGCCGCGGGGAGGCAGCGGGGGGCTCCGGCCTCCGCAGAAATCACTAATGAAAATTTGGGGGCGCAGGTTGTATGAATTTACGTGTGTGCGCCCATCTGCTGGGAAGAAAGACTGAATTTTTGTGTCGTAATCTACTTCCCGGAGGAGCGGTGAGGTCTCCCCCGCCCTTTGGGGCCTGCAAGACGAGCAGTCGTGC
>NW_028186501.1:536784-550922 GCF_003343005.1 Rhea americana
CGCCGTCGGGTTCCCAGGGCGGCATCGCCAGCTCCGTAGTGCTGCCTAATCCCTGCTCTGATTTAAAATTCCATCAGAGAGCGGCGGCTTCTGTTCCGGGCTTTGCTCTGGCAAAGGCATTAGTGGATTATCTTTATCTGTGCTATTACAGAGGTCTTTAGCAGTTAGCACGGTTTATTACAAAAATATAAATAAAATCACCGCACTGCTACCTCCAAGCTGGCGCTMGTGGGGGTGCTCCCCAGCCCGGTGCGTGTGCGGGTGCCCCCGAACCCGCCCAGCGCCCCGGTGCAGGGCTGTTTCCCCCCACCTGCAGGCAGGGCCGGCCAGGCGCGTGGACACGTGGCACGGCCAGGACACGCCGAAGTGCGTGGGACACGTGGCACAGCCAGGACACGCCGAAGTGCGTGGGATGGTGCAGCATGGCCGGGACACGCCGAAGTGTGCGGGATGGTGCAGCATGGCCGGGATGCTCCGAAGCGTGTGGACACGTGGCACGGCCGGGACACGCCGAAGCGCGTGGGATGGTGCAGCATGGCCGGGATGCTCCGAAGCATCCAGGACACGCGGAATGGCCGGGACACGCCGAAGCGCGCGGGATGGTGCAGCATGGCCGGGACACGCCGAAGCGCGTGGGATGGTGCAGCATGGCCGGGATGCTCCGAAGCATCCAGGACACGCGGAATGGCTGGGACACGCCGAAGCGCATGGGATGGTGCAGCATGGCCGGGATGCTCCGAAGCGTGTGGACACGTGGCACGGCCGGGACACGCCGAAGCGCACGGGATGGTGCAGCATGGCCGGGATGCTCCGAAGCATCCAGGACACGCGGAATGGCCGGGACACGCCGAAGCGCGTGGGACACTCGGCAGCGCTTGGCCGCTCGGGCTGGGTAGCGGTTCTGCAGCGCTGGGGCAGGCTGGAGGCAGATCCGCTCCTCTGCCCAGGGACCTGCCCCGGCCTCGCAGCTGGGCCCGATGCCCAGGGTCCCCCCGCATGCTGGCCCCGTTCCCCAGGGGCCCGCGGTGGAATTGTGTCTACCACGGGATGCTGGGTTTTTCTTTTAGGCATTTCAAAACCAACTTTCTTTGCCTCACATGTAAGAAAGTCAGAACCAGGATATTCAAACCAGCATTTATGTCCAGAGAAAAAAGCTCTTTGTCAGATTCTGTGTCTGAACAGAAAAGGTGGCTCAGCAGATAGCACTGATTTTGTTCTTCAGAAAGATCTCCGGCCCGTGGGAGTCCTTTAGTTAGCTGCTGGCCGCTTTCGCCCTTTGCGGCCGCTGGAAGCCGGCGGCTCCCCCGAGGCAGCGCTGGCAGGTTGCTGCCTGCTGCAGGGCACTGGCCAGAGATCGCTGTGGGCGGCTGCAGCAGCACCCTGGACCGACAGTGAGAGCAAGGGAAGCGTCTGCCAGTAAGGTTTAACCCATGGCTTTCTGCGCGTCAGGCCGCCCAGGACCCTGGTGTTGGGAGAGAGGTGGGGATAAGCCGTGCTCGCTAGGAGACTGGCTGTTCCCTCCTCGGGAGGGTGYGATGGGTGCTAGTGTGGGAAACGCTCGTCCACGACTTCCACTGGATCAGAGGCACCGAGATACACCCGGTCTGCTGGTGCAAGGGCGAGGGATGAAGATCAGGCGAGTGTTCAACTCGCTCTTTCAGTGTTCGTTGCTGCAGCCCAGCGTTTTGGAGAAGGTCTGCCCCCAGAAGCGCGCGGTGGGAGCTCGCAGCCTGAAGAAGCGCCTTTCGGCGTCCTCCTTCCCCGGTGGTGCCCTCTGGTGCCTAACCCTGCTGCCGTGGATCTCCGGCCCGTGAAGTGTGCATGCCATCCCCTCCTTGTTCACCCCGAGCGCATTACAGCACCATGCGCAGGGGAAGGACAGCTCGAATTTGCAGAAATACGTGCATGAGAAATAAGTTGGATAATGACTAGTCCGGGGTATCAAACTGGAGAAAGGCGAGAGATCAGTTAGAAGAGAGCAAGTCTTTTACTGTGAATATTTTTCACCTTTTTCAGAAGACAGAAGCCTGGTCTGTTTCCTGAGGGACCTCAAATTTCTGAGGGAAAAAATTACCTGAAATCGGCCTGATGYATTGGCTTGTGCTTGAACAGGTTCTTCTGAGACACCTGGAATTAGTCATGGCCGTGTTTCAGAGAGCTGCTGCCCGTGTGCAGGGAGCGACTTGCTTGGCACACAGAATTTGCCAACATGAGACAGAAATCCTTTGAAAATCTTTCTGAAATATGAGCCAAGAATATGATTCACCAGGGAAGCTTACGAGCGTTTTGTAACCCACAAGAGTTTAAATTTCCCACTGTCTTCAGTAGGAGATAAATCAGGTAACTCAGGCAGGCCCAAATGCCTAGTGTGCAGGRGGGATTTAAAAAACAAGCTTTCTGTAGGAAACTGTTTGGAAGTACTGGGTAGATAGAAGCTGGAGTACAGRACTGGCCAAATTTGCAAGAACTTTCTTCCTTTTTCTCCCCTTTTCCTTTGTGGGAGAGGTAATAGGAGTGGGGGAAGGAGAGGAGAAGAGATGGTGCAGCCAGACCCCAGTTTCTCAAAAGGACAGGCAATCTGTTTAAACAGAATTACCCATGATTTAATGGAAAATCATTGGACCTAACCGATCAATTGGATGTTTTACTAGAAGTAYATCTGGGCTGTTGTTTGCTTGCACATAGATCTTCTGAAATAGTCATCTTTCTGCCACTGTTTGGCCATGTGATATAATAGCATCATTTTCTGTATTTGCCCCTGCAGTTGTTACTAGTTCTAAAATGAAGAAGTCAATTTTCAGTGCACTCRAACTTTGCTCTGTGTGTGCATGTGAATAATAAACCCTCACTAGGAACAACCAGGTGAAGGTGCTGCTTCGATTCCTGCACCGTGGCACGTAAATAATGTTGAGATTATCTCAGTCTAACAATATTGCCCAAAACATTTGTACCAGTGGTGTCTCAGGAAGCCCTGTGTTTAGCTGCAGCGATACAGCCCCCAACTCGAGAAAAAGAGCTCCCAGACAAGATCTCTAATCCCTTGTCAGAATCAACTTAATTAAATCCCATCAGGCTGAGAGAGGGTTTTCCTTTTATCTAATGAATGTCCATGCTCATGTTTGGAAACCTAGTGCATCCCAAAGTTTTGTCCCTGGTAACAGCAAGGTTTGTCTCCCTATTTCCACTAAAGATAGAATAAAATTTCCTTCCAAGAGAGTGAAGTCCATGGTGTAGTGATTAATTAAGAGCGAGCTGGTTCCTGGAGAATGGGCACAAGTGTTTTCTTGCCAGACAGCTCTCCAGTGAGCGCCAAGCAGGGTGGCTGGCGACAGCTGCGTTGGGGCAGTTCTGTGGGGTGGGGTGGGGTGGGAGATCAGCCACTGAGACTGGTGTCTGGAAACCTGCCGACTGGGGCTTCTTCTACGCAGTTCGGTAGGCTCCAGCTGAAGTCCCCGTACAGAGTCGGTGTCTTTGCTAACCATAAGCCTCGAGATACATTGGCATGACGTAGGGCAGCAGAAAAACACAGGAAATTTCTGAGCCCTCCAGACTGCTCTGGAGGATATTTACTCGTTTAGCTCTTGGAAATTCTAATCATTGGCACGCTCAGCTCATAGTAAAAATTAATTGACTGGTCTTGTGCTAATAAAAGGTTTTTACCAGAGAGCGATCAGCAGGTACCACTTGTCTGTGTGTTGTTTAAGGGTTCGTCAATGCTCTGCAATATATTTTTTCTTTCAGATGATCATCATTTCCCCCCTAGCTAGGATGCCAATTGTGAACATCTTTAAGCTTAAAGATATTAGCTCTCTCAGGTTAAAGATGAATTGTTGTTATTGCAGCCCAGCAGATCCTAAAAATAGCRTGACCACAACCTCTCCATTTCAGGTCCAGATTGAGCAGTGATAGATCACTTGGGGAAGTAAGTATGATTATTCCTTTTCTGGGCAAACATGAGGGGATATAAAACCTGTGTATTAGATCGTTATCTAATCAGGAAAACAGCAGTACAAATAGACATGTATTGCAAATTTTGGATCAGCTTCAGAAAAATATTTGTTAGATGATATTTGTGACTGGTAAAATATTTTTTTACTCTATGCTACTTACTCATTGCTAGSCAGACAGAGTGATTTCTTGCTCAGACAGAGAATAGGAAACTACATGCACACACATGTGCACGCACCCCCCCACATACACTCCAAACCAATAAAAGCAGAAAATGCAACATTCAAAAGATGAATRAAATGAATTTAGTTATAGCTGTAATCGCAATATAATCCCAGTTCTTCCACTGCTGCACAAATTACTTTTAAGTAAGTCATTTTAGTGGCTCAGAACAGCATTTAATGAACCTAACATTAAATTGGGAAAAATAAAGTTTAAGTAAAGCACTGGGTGAAAGATCTCCTGACAAGAGAATTCCAGGGACAGATTTGAAGTGGTGGCTCAGATATTCCCCTTCCATCAAAAGAAAGAGTAAATTAGGCAGAAAATAGCAGTTCATTCCAAGTTTTAAATGGAGTGGGCAAAAAGCGTATTGTGGAACGGCCTGTGCAGGCTCGGTCGAGCTCCCAGTGGGTTTTTCCCGCTGGYTTCGGCTGGACTTTGTGAGCTGCGGGGTGGCTGATCCCCGTGCGGGACAGGCAGTGAGGCGTCAACGGGACGGCAACAACAAGAGAGCTGTTGTTTTTGCTTACGGTGACTTGCTGCCAGTTTGAGGACCTATTTCCTCGAATTTGGGGTTGTTCAAATCAAGTATGTAGAGCACTATCCTTGAAGTGACATTGCCAGGTAACATGGAGCTACAGCTTTTCAAGCCAAACATAAAAGAAATCCTTTTCTGATGTCTTCCTTCTTGATGTAGCTCCAGATGTTGGATTAAGACATCTTTAGCTGATTAATTTCAAATCTRCGCAACAAATGCCAAGGACTGTCTGTACATAGCTTTAGAACAGCGTGTTTACTTTTCCCCAAACATAGATTTGGTATATTAAGCACATTCTTTCAAACATAAGCATTATCTGAAGACCATATATTCTTTCTTTAAGGGCAGATTATTGCCGAAATGGCTCAGCTTGCCCATGTCGAAGGTGTTTGTCTGTTGTCAGACATATTCCTTGCATCCCTTTTCCCCTTTCCCGCGTGTGATGGAGCCACCCACACTTTGTCACTTTTTGTGACTAATTCTCTGGCTTTTCTCCCTCGGCACCATGTCCCCATATGTCCCATGCACGCTCTCAGTCAGCTGAACGCAKATGCTCCCATTTCCAAGTGTCTTTGTGAAAAGTCTGCAATGGGACGACGGTATTTACACACAGGTTCCAGCTTTGTCATTTGTTACGGATCGCTTTCTAGCATACATCCTAAGCTGCAACATCTTCTTCATGACRTCTTTTCAGATTCAGAAGCTGAATATCTTGGGACAATACTTGAATGAGGCCAAAGGACTGAAATCTCCAGTTTATAGCTGAAGCACCACTGAAAAACAAACGTGTGTGTTTGGCCAGCAGCGATATTTTGATGGTGAGCTCTCCCATCTGAGGAGCTTCCGAGGAGATCGAAGCAGTCTATTGCTTTTGTGGCAGCCTGGCTTCCAGAGCGGGTGAGAAAATGAACACTTGTGCTCTCCACGATATGCCAGTGCCTAACTGGAAGGGCCTGAGACCTGAAACCTGCCTGTCACGTGCACACGGCCGTGGCACAGTTTTTAGCATGGCACTGTCTTGTTCCTGCGAACCATCCATTACCGTCGTAGAGACTACTGAAACCATTTGTGGAGTCTGAGATGCTATAAAGGTTAACTGGCTGGTCTTAGGACCTTGTGGGAGGGGGAACCCTGCTATGGCAAACGTCTGTGCTTGTAAAGCGTTTTGTGATCCTTAATGGAATAAGTCTCTATCATTGGTGATGGTTATTGCAGGTTCAGTATCGATGTGCTACGAGATGCGCCACTTGCAGGAAGAGATCTCTGTGAAAGCTATTGCATGTTGTAATGCCTGCACTCATCTTAGCAGCTTGTTCCACAGGCATCGAATTGGAATCGTGAAACAGTGTGGCACAGAAAATGACATCAATGCAAGATGATAACAAATTTCAATCACAAGCTGAAAACAGCTGTTGTATGTGAGAGGGAAGCTTGCCGCTTCCAAATTTTACTCACTCAGCTGACATTTGGGTACTTCTAATTAAAATTTTTAGAAAATCAATAGGTTTTACTGATATGCTAACAGATGGCTTCAGCAAGATGACCAAAAAGACAGAATGCATGGCACACTGTGCACTTTGGCAAAACATTGATGCTGGAGTCTGTGAACCCGACCCTTTTGCTGCAATAATAATTTAACCGTGATGTACATGTGTTAGGGTTTCCTGTTTTTGCAAGGCAACATCTTAAGAATACATATATGTAACGACAATCACAGCTGGTTGCTGTAACAGTCAGCCCAATGTTGCTCTTGCCAGAAAGGCAGTCGTGTGCTCCTTCTGAGGATAAAGAACATTTAAATACAAAGAACTAGGTATCTCTAATATTTATTAATTCATGTTTCTTAAATCAACCATTAAAATTTAAGCAACAAGTTACATCAGTGGAAACTACAGGTTTTTAGAAGCTATTTGGAAATCAGACCACTTTCTTGATTGCTTAGTCCTACATACCCCTGAATGAAGAAAGCRTCCAAAAAGTCTCCTGTCAGACCTGGGTGGAGAGCCCACATACTCTGATCCCACGTTCACTCCATGGAGTAATACCTATCTGCAAATCTTAGAAATGATGATTGTTACAAACTTGTAGAGTTTTAAAGATGTTAGTGTGAAAAGGGTTAAGCAGAGGACTTGATCAATGCTCAAGTGCTTTTTATGAAGTTTAAGTTACTTTAAGAGTATATTTTTGCAGGCAGACTTACTTGTWCTATTAATAGCCCTAAATCTAAATCAGCCACATCGAAGAGATTTTCAGCTTCCTGTTTCTCAAAATCTTCTGGCCAAAGGATGATAATGTAAATGTGCATCCCCTGTTTTAACGACAGATAAAAGGGATTTTTGAAATGATGGCARTATGATTGGATTTCTGGTCAGTCGCCCAGAAGGCACATTCCAATAAATCCTGGATGTGCTCCATGCAGGATGCACACCGCCTTGCTCTGCCAGCTCCTTGCTGCCCGCACTGCATTTTTGTCCCCTTTGAACACACGCCTCACACTCTTTGCAATGACAAAATCAAGTATATAAACCTGAGAAATCAAATAAACCTCAGCTGTTGAGCTGCTGCAGCATCCAGGCGTCTCGCTGGGCCGAGGCGCAGAGGGGCAGGTCGGCGACTGGCCCGGGGGCTCCTGCGAGTGCGACCCCCCGCAGCAGCAGATCTAAACCGGCCAGCGCCGTGCCTGGCCCCTGGCCGTGCTGCCACCGGGGCCGGGCGGAGGGGCACGGTGCAAGGGCGGAAGGGGAGATGACGGTGTCAGAGGAACTGAACCAGGGCAGCCGTGGGTGCAGATAAGCTAACGTCACACTCCATCGCTCCCTGAGCACGGGGCCTCCGATTACCTTTAACGATAGAAGCATATGCATGTAAYGAAAAACTATGCTTATATGTGTGTATATGTGCGTACAGGAGTAATGTCGAAAAAGAACTCTAACAGTAAAAAGAGAAATTAGAGAAACAAACCAATACAGAAAATGATGGATTTTAGTAATTACGTGATCCATRGCAAGTTTCATTTGCTTTGAATTTACTGGCATATATAGAGCACATTTTGTAATTATCCTAAGCATACTTACAGTGAGTCTGTCTCACTATGTTTAGGATCATTAAAGTTGCATCCTTAAATCTTTTCCATTTTGCATGCAACTGAGCGCACATTTGCTTTCCACAATTTGACAATGTAGCTTCCTTCCCTACTTCCATATATATTTAAATCTTTGTGTCACTGAGGTTGATGATGCTAAGAAGTGGCAGATTAACAGACCCAGGAAACGACTTCCACTGTCTACGTGTAGCAGTGGTGGGACGCAAGCCGTGATGAGCCAGTGACCCATCTCCGGCCCAACCTGGGGGCGGTGGGGTTGAGCTCTGTTACCAGCCTTTTACTCCTTCCCTTGGCACTGCATRTGCCGTCTTCTACCACCGTGACGTAGGAGATGCTTCAAAGTCGAAGGTAACTTAAGGRTCTGATATCTCTTAGCAGATGTTATCCCATCCTGGCACAAGAGCTATATCCCACTCACTTGATGGAGGTCTGATTGCAGATCTCATGCAAAGTGAGATAATTCGAGACACCATAAAGCAGCTGTTAATTTTCCTCTCAAAGTGAGAAGGATTATTCGCAGTGGTAGAGAGATTCTCTGGGTCCCATACTAATTGTCTTGATTAACGTGCTGTTCTGTTATCACAGGTGTAGTGTATAACAGCCCTGTAAGGTTTTCCTAGCCTGACCAATTAAAAATTGTCGTTAATCCAAGAGCTAACGAGTTGTGCATCTTAACGCTGAAAGACGGGTTTTCCATGGCAAGTGCAAATCCATAACCAGCATGAGCTCCTGTCGTGTGGATGCGTTTCACCAGCCGCTGGGCTGCCTCCTTCTCCGTAATTGCAGGTTTCAGTCATTCGTTTATGAGGGACGGGGGGAAGGGAGCTGGTAATTGAAAACAAGCTCTGTAGCTTTGACCTGTGCACTGTTAACCTCTTGATCTATTTGTGTGACTGTGTGTGGTTAATGAAGGGACAYGTGTATGGCCTGGGGACGTGCACCGCACCTCTCGTGGGGGCAGCGGGTCTGGCAGACCTGAGTGTAGGAGTAGCCAGTTCTTCGGGAGCTGGAGGATGAGCAGTCGCGGATGTAAGCACTGGCTGGGGAGAAGGGGAATAAGAGAACACAGAGCAAAGGTTTTTCAGCAAGGTTTTCACTCTTTTTCCTGCTGCTTCTGCCTGAAATATCCTTCTCTTTCCTATGATCACTTGGAGAGTCCTATGCATCCCATCACAGATCCCATTCATCCATCCGCCTTTGTATGGCTGGTTTCAGCTGTTGCCTTGTACTTTCTTTCCTTCTTCTCTCTAACTGCCAACAAAAACCACCAGAATTTGTCTGAGGCAAATTTTTTTTCTCCTGCAACAAGTAATTATTTGTGCATAGGAACATGTGCCTTTGCTGCTTCCCAGCAGGAAGTTTGTGGTCTGTCCCCTTGCAGCTCTGAAGCTGGAGGCAGCTCCTCAGCAGCTTATAGACAACTTGCCCACCAGCAGTATGGGGTTTCTCTGGACTTGTAAGCATTTCAGTGTGACTGCCCAGGACACAGAGGGAACTTCTTATCATCCATATGGCACAGGATTAGTCTAGAAGGAATAGGAAATTTGGCCTAGTCTGTCCYGTAAAATGATCTTCTGTACTTCTGTACAGAACCACTGTACTTCTCAATTCACCTTCTCCCTTCCTTCTCCTCAGGATTCATTCTCTGTCCCTGTATGGGTGGCAGAGTAGAGCCAGCTGAGCCCCAGGAAGTACCTCCATCTCCTAGAGCTGTAGTTTTTATCCTCATACTTCTTGGGCAGAGTTGCTTGTTGCAGCATCGCAGAAGGTGACGTTGTCCTTCTGGGGTCCTGGGTAGTGCCCACTCCACACGGCTGAGCGTGGAGGGGCTGGAATCGTGAGTCGCCTGTTTCTCGTGTCCGCATGTGCCGTGTCTGGGGCAGAAGGATGAGAGCAAAGGTGTTTCTGCTCCATGCCAGGGGTCCCTGATCCCCGCCCCACATGAGATGRGGGCTCCCTTCCTTGGCTTTGCCTGCACGCGATGTGACCCTTTGAAGTCAAGAAGTGTCAGGGTAAAAAGAATCTCTCTGTAAAGTATTGTATAAAGTTGTGATTCTATCTGAACGCTATGATTGGCTTTCTTTTCCATTTTATTCTTCTGTTCCTATTAATGAACMGAGGTATTGTGTTTGAAAGCTGCAYGGTTTCTGCTGATTGCATTCAGCTCAGGAGGAGAGTTCGATCGTTGGCTGCCGTGTGACAGTGACAGAGAGCGCGCCCCAGCGTACCTCTGACACCGGCGGCCGTGCGAGCTGCTGCTCAGAACGTGTCATGAACTGAGCGGCACTCTAATGGTAAACACTTTCGTGAAATTATTTCCTTCTGAACTCTCATTTCAAGCAGTTACAGTGGATTAAACCTTGGGAGGACAGTGGGAGAGAAGTGAATTCACGTTCTCTCATTGAGCCCTTTGAAATAGGCACTGCAGTGGGGGAAGCTACAGCGATGCATTGGAGGAGCTAACAGATGGGAATTTCTTTAGTCTGGGTTGGTAGCACTAAATTATTCTTCACTATAACAAGGGCAGAGAAATTTTGTACATGCCAGTATTTTTAGCATTCAAATTTAGGAGATTTATTCCATTTTGGAAAAGATCAGCAGCTGCTGCTAGTTCTGTAGCATCACAACACGTGATGAGAAATTGGACCTGGACCACAGAGCTCGGCAGTAGACCTAGACTTCCYGCAGCTCTCGTGAGGTCAGGCACTCAGGTCTGAGACTGTAGTCCAGCCCCTACAGAAAAGAGGARGGTGAGGCAGAGGAACAAATCTGTTTTCCTCTGGGTTTGGAGGTGTTCGCGCRTGGTGTTTCTCCTCAAAGAGTTGCCTTCCCATCTTCACTGTGGCCCTGATATGTCTCGGATCGAGAGGTTAGGCAGACGCAGATGCTGTGCACCAGGATGCAGAGCCTTGCCTCGGTTCACTTTGTTAGCGTGTAATAATGTTTCAGGGCATTTTGCTGATGAGACCAAATTCTTACTGGGCTTAATGCAGTGGAATTGATTTCTGTTTGTCAGGCTATCATTCCCCCTCAGCGGGGAAAAATCAATGCAGATCAATCACGTGTGGTTTTTGCATGCCATTAGATCCCAGTTCAGCCTCCGTCGTCCTGCTCCCTTCCCTCCCCTCCATCCCCCTACAGTGAACCGCACAGTTTGGAGGAGGATTGATCACTCGAGATCCTCCATGTGTGACACCGTGAATCGCACTGTGCTCTGATCTGACGGGACACAACGCAGTGCTGTCCTGTCTGCCTCTAGCTACATATCCTTGCCCTCATTTTTCTTTTCAGACCATCTTTTACGTAGCTCAGGAGTCTTGAAGTCCTCTGCATTTTGGTTCCTCGTTAACCCTTCTTCGCAGACAGATCAGTAAAGCTGCAGAGGATTTGCAGTCCAGGATCTGGGTGTTGGTGGACCCCATGCCTCTGCCAGGACGGGAGCTCGTTCTGCCCCTGCGGTCGATGCCGCATACCCCTCCGGGGCCAGCTGCAGTCCCCRGGAGCAGAACTGCCCCGGAGTGGCGGGAGAACACGTTTCTGCTGGGCCGCGTCCAGTGTTGCCTGTGCTGCTCTCAGAAGTGCTGAAATACTGTGCTTCATTTTGTGGGAAGTATTTCCGAGGTGTCCCAGCCATCCGCGGAATGGCTGAGTGGGCTCCGCATGACTTCAAAGTTCACACGGTGGCCAGGACTGCTCCACAAGTGTGCTTCCTATGCAAAAGTCCTTTCTACACGTGAATCTTGGAGGGAATTGATCCCAGAAACATTCTGTCAAAGCACGCAAATTGGCCAGCCAGTTGACACCTATGACAGAAAGGTTCGGTTGCCTGTTTGCATCTGGGGTGTTTCCCCCCCCCACCACCAATTCCATAAATTCAGATTTATGTTAAAAAAAAAGGTCATGACTCCTTTTAAAAAGGCTTGGCGGTAGTTTCACTACCTGCACAGTGGTGTTACCACTGCTGTCCTTCAGAGTCGTGATAGTCTGTATTCAAAGCGCCAATCAGTAGCATKAATTCCTCATGCTGGCATAATGCGCATTTCAGTGATTTTAAAAAATCACTGAAATGCGCATTATTTGTTTTTAAGTGTTTTTTTTTTTCTCTTTTAAGAGAGAGGTAGACAAAAAGAGAAACCACWATCTCTTTTAAATGTGCAGAGAGTCTCTCGGTTTCCTGAGCTAGCTCAGCCCCACGGGTTGTCGCTGAGCTTCGCAGCCAGGAACCCTCCTTGGCAGTCTTGAGCTGATGTTTGCGCTGCATTATTCAGTGGCAGCTTGAAGGTTTGCTTGCTCCTTGCAGTCTCTTTCTCGCTATGGAGCAGTTGATTCAGAGATAAGACTTTGCCTGCACAAAAGCACAGAGGGTCTGTGAATGGACTCATGGTCTCACTTTCCCATTAGCAGATACACCTATGTCCTTCATTTCCCTCCCTAAGCCCTTTAATTTTTCATACCTCCTTGTACTCGTTTCATCTGCCTGAATCGAGTCAAACGTAGATTTTGTCCTCCAACTAGCAGTGCCCTGCAGCCTCCCATCTGCTTCTCGTTGCAGCTGTGCTGCAGGCTGGGGTGGTGGGGATGGCRGCACAAGGCTCGGTGGCGTTCCTGGCCGGCGCGTGGCATCCCCTTCCATGCAGCAGMTCCTCTGTTGTCCTCGCTCTGTTTGAGGGACTTGCTTGGGGGGGGGGGGAGACATGTTTGCAGTGAGTTATTATCCCACACTTACCAGCATTAAACTGGATTTGAGAGCTCATAGCCTGGGATTTGAATGATCTAAATCTTTCTTCATTTGGCAACCTGGTTTGCTGTTATTTAYGGTGCTTCCCAATTTATTATCATCTGCAGACTTGGAGGTTTTGTGTGTGGTGCCATCAGCCAAGTGATTTATACAAATAAAAWGAATGGGGCTTCCAGCGCTAAGCTGTGGTCACAAGTCCCTTCTGCAGTTCTGCTCCTCTGCTCCAGCCCATCCCTCCGACATTAACCCTTTGCCTGCACTTGTGCTTCCGTGAAATGCTTCCCAAATGCTCCTACAGCAGGACCATTCATGATAGGACTGGGAAAGGGGCAAGTTAGGGAGAGTCTTTTGTTTATTAAAAGGCCAGGAGCTGGCTAAAGAAAAAGCAGACCTCCAGCCCTTGAAGAATTGGGGAAAGAATTGTCCTGAGTGCATTATCTGCCAAACTCCTGGGCCTGCACATGAGAGCACGGGGTCACGGGACGACCCAACCTACCTGATCCAAGAGAGACCTGYTTCACTGGAAAAGCAGCCAAGGAGGAAGGAGATGCAGAAGTAAATGACAAGGATCAGGTCCTTATTGCTTGTTCTGCCTGAATTTCCAGCTGTTGCAGATTCCTCTGAATTGCATAAAAAGCGCATGTCATGGGGACCATCAGGGGCTAGTGGGGCTAAAATGTTGCCCTGTGCTTTGCCTCCATGTATTAGAGGGGATTTGTCTCTAAACCAGTCAGTCCTAAGTTCACCCTAAGCGGGATGCTCGAGTCAAAGTCACAGCGAGCGCAGCCTTGCTCGGATCCGTGCAGCCACGCCGCGCTCTCAGAAACAGAGACATTGCAGGGTTTGGTTCAGTTTTTTTGTAAGTGATGGAAGAGTATTTTTTAGCCGGGAACGGTTATTTATACGCGTGTGAAATCCTGAGAGTGGATGTGAGCAAATAATGAGATCGGGACAGTGCAGCCAGCCCGGGGGGCTGGAGCTCCCCCTCCGCGGCGCCGGCGAATAAATCAATGAAGGGGCCGGGGTGGCTTATGGATTTTTCATAGGTTCTGGCCCCAGATGCTTTAAATAGTTCGGCTGACAAGGTAATGCATTAGACAGCCAGGCTCTGCCTGACAAATGTCTTACTGCAGCACCGAAAGTTTTTTTTTTTTTAATTCATTGAATAAAATGAATGACTTAAATATAGCCAGTGGCTGGTGATGGAGAAGAATAAATAGTGCACAACAAATGTATTTCCAACGCAGTAATTCTGGAAGGAAAAAGCACACCTTAATGTGAGGTGCGCGGTAACGCTCATCTGCGATTACCGTGGGGCGCTGCTGGCGCTCCTGCTCTCCGCCCGCGCGCCCGGGGCTCCGGGCTCTGCCGAGGCGAGCGGGCCTTGCCCAGCCGTGCGTCCCCCCGCTTGTCCAGACGGCTCCGGCGAGCCGCACCTGGGACGCGGCTGGGGCGGTTAGCACAGCCTGGCGGAACTGAAGGCATCTGAGGCGGCTTTCACGCGGCGGCGAGGCAGCTGCCAGCCCTCGCGGTCTCTCGTGGCCGTGGGCTGTCCGTCTGCGGGGCGCTGTCTGTCTGCCCCCGTGCCG
>NW_028186501.1:551448-555475 GCF_003343005.1 Rhea americana
CCAGGCGGGCGCCGCGCGGCCGAGCCGCCCCGGGGCGGGTACCGCTGGCTGCGCTGCCAGCGGTGCCGTCGCTGGAGGCAGGGAGAGGCGTTTCGGGGGAGCAGGAAGGGCCGGGTGCCGTCCCAGCGCCCCGTGTGCGTCGGCCGCGTCGGCGGCAGAGCCGTCGGGCGCTGTCCCTGCTCCCGGCGGGGAGCGCGAGGCCCTCGGACGCGGCCCCTTCCTGCCTCGTCTGGGGGCAGAGGAGTCGCAGCCTGGAGCTGCTGGCCTCCCTCCGCTCTGTTCACCGCGCTGGATCGCCCGCGTCCTCGCCCGGCACGGCCGGCCCCGTGGCTGCTCCCGAACAGCGCGGCTGCGGCGGAAGGCAGGAGCCTGCAGCTCTCCGGGGCAAAGCCGGCTGGAGGAACGTGCACCGGGATGGGTCCGGCCTGGACCCGGCTGGCAGGCAGCTCTCACGTGTAGCAGGCCTGGGAGATGCTCGCGTGGAGCTGCGTGCTGAGTGCATGTGTGTTTTGATGCTCGAATGAGAAGCAGATTAGGAAGTGGGTGAGCAGGGTAGTCAGCAGCAGACATATAGTTAGAAACTAACAAGTTAGTTACAAATTCTTTTCCTAAAGCGGAAACTTTAAATACATTGCCAACTGGAAACTGTCGTGAATGAAAATCTCTGCTTTAATTAGGGTTTAGCTCAAGCTGCTGAACCAGATTTGGTTCCAAGTGCAACGTTTCTCAGGATTTGAGCATATTTGGTTTTAGCTGTGACATCTATATCCAGCTATGGATTGCAATTACGTGTGAGAATGGGAACATCTTTTTGCTTGGTTTTGCAGGGGTTTATTTTTTCTTGTGTTTGTTAGACTCGATGTCCTTTCCGTGAAATTGCAAACTGKTTTCTGATTTTGCAAGATTTTTGCAGCGAGTCTGTCATTTTTAGCAGCATGGCYGAGACTTGCCCTGCCTAGGTGGTACTCACCGCAAACTCACAAGAGGCGCTCGCAGCGCCTGTCCTGCCCGCCGCGAGGCGTTCGCGCTTGCTGCAAGACCTGCGCCGGGCAGATGCTTGTTTGCTGCGGTTCTGCTGATTCTGGCCCTGAGACGCTCGCTTTAGCGCTGCCAGGGTTCCCCTCTGCGAGGAGCTTAGGGGTCCCCGCGATGCCTGTCGGTCTAGTGGCGGTCTGGCCTGGCTGAAGAGCGGGCTGGGTGCGCGGGCGGCTGTTTTCCACAGTAGCCGCTCATGTAACAGCATCCTCGACGCCTCTGCACCGCGGGGACCATGCGCACCCCCCCGCGGGGCGTCCCAGGCCGGCGGTCACGCGGCTCGGCCGAGCGGCCCCGCGCCGGCACGCACGGCGAGCGCTCGCCCCGCTCGCCCCGAGGCCGCCCCAAGGGCGGCGGGGGGGAGAGGCGGCCGCCGAGGTCCTTCCTCGCCGGTCCCCTCCGGGTCCTCCCTTCGGGCTAGGCGGAGCGCGTGGCGCGTCCTCCCTCCAGCGCCGCRGTCCCAGCCAGCTGCTGACGCCGGCCCGAGTCCTGCGACGCAGCGCGCCGTGGGCACGGCAAGGGTGACCCCCCGGGCTCGCGTTGTAGCGCCGGGGGCCTGACAGCTCGGTGTCCGCGATGAGCGTTGCCCCTGCCTCCCCCTCCTGCTTCCCCATAGATCTTTGAAAAATCAGGCAACGCTTTTTTCCACTTTGGATCTCCTTTCTGGATCCATCAAAACTAAACGATAAAGGTGAAGGAACTGTGCGGAGGGGGTTCACGGAGCCGTGYTGCAGATTTTAGAGAGTGCAGGAATAGCATAAGCAACCAAGAAATACGTGTAGGTTAGGTTTCCCAGGGAGAATTGGGGCGGGGAGGGGACCTTCCAGGGCCTCAGTGTTCCCAGCTGCAAAATGGGGACGGTACTTCACTGAGAGCTTGGACGCTGTGTGCTCATCAAGCCCGATCAGGAGAGCYGTGACGGGCACGCCTGCAGAAGCTCGAGCTCCGTTCGCCAGCGCTGAACGGGTGCGACTGYGCCCCGCTGCTCCCGGAGCCCGGCGGACGCCGGCTGCGCTGCCGTCCGCCGGGCTCTTCCTTGGCGGGAGGGGCGAGCGGAGCCGGGCGCTGCTGCGTTGCTCCGAAGCCTCGTCGTCAGCGTTCCTCGCAGGCGGTGAAGCTCCCTGGCAGGCGCTGCCGCCCGCAAGCGCAGCCCGGCGCGGAGGGGCTCGCACCGCGCGTGTCCGCCTCCGCGGCAGCGCTCGGGAGGTGCCGGAGGCTGCCCGCGGGGCTGCACAGACCCAGACTGCGCAGAGGCAACAGAAATTAAAAAAGAAATCAAAGATGGATCCTGCCTGTTCACCGAGCAGAGAGCTGGCTGTCACCACAACTAAATGCCTTTCATTGCAAAATCAATCCTGCCGCCAGCGCTGGGTCTCGGAGGCCGTGTCCGCTCTGGCCCCTCCGTGCTTGCGGCGTGCCGCGCTCCGAGCTGCTGGTGAACGCCAGGTGGGCGATAATTGCCACGGAATTAACCTTTGACATTGCTCTAAAAACAGCCCTAATAAGTCCAATCATTAGCAGTTCTCCTGCTTGCTTTGCCTCCAGGGTAAGCGCCACAGATTAAAGCCTTTGGCACGAGGAGGAGAGAGCGTAGGAGCGGACGGGACGGGGGCCGCGGTTTTGCGAGCGAGCTGATGGCTGTTCCCTGAGCGCGAAGGGAGGATGCCGGCGAGCTCCGCGGCCCCGACCCCGGGCTGAGTTTCCCTGACTGGCACAGGGCGGAGGTAGCCAGTATCCTCCGAGTCGAGCTCAGCCTGACAGCGGCACAGCCGCGTATGCTGGGTTTTAGGCCAAGCCCATTCTGAAAACCAAAATCCTGTGATCGTTATTATATTCAATAGAAAAACTAAGATTTCTGGAAATTTCAYGGGGCAGACGAAACAACGCTAATACTGATCACTTAACGGTGCAGGCAACGGTGCCCTTAGATGCCTGTGAAAAGCCAGTGTACAGTTACTTAAATTGTCTTTGTCTTCTTTTCAGCTGACATTATCTCTACGGTAGAATTCAACCACACGGGAGAATTACTAGCAACAGGGGACAAGGGGGGCCGGGTCGTCATATTCCAGCGCGAGCAGGAGGTAAGTGCTAGTGCATGCAAAATGCCCACTTTATCCCTTTAAAAGCAGCTTCCCGCTGTTCCCTAATCCTTACGTGTCACTCTCAGACTCAGCTCCCTCCTGGCAAGCTCCAAGCTGCAAAGCGACTATTAGCATAGAGGGCCGGATGCCGTCTCGTAAGGCGCCTCGAGAAGCGCGCGGGGCTCTCTGCGTCCTTCGCCTTCCCCGCGGCCGCCGGGGCCGGGTGCCGGCGGGACGAGGCCGGAGCGGCCCGGAGCCCAGCCGCTCCGAGCGCCCCTTCCCCGCGGCGTTTCGCAGGGCCGGCGGCGCTCGCCCCGCCGCGGGCCCTGCGGCCCCGGCGCCCCGTTTTCCCCGCGTTCAGCGCGAGGGTTAGCGGCCGCTGGGCGTGCGGCCGGTCCGGGCGTGCACGAAACGCAACCGGGAACCAAAAGCTGCCGCAGGCCCTGCCGGCCTGGAAGGTTTCTTCCCTCCGTTCCCGAAGCAGTCTGGTTTTGCTGGGTCTGGCACGTCCCGAGCGGTATTTCACAGTCTCATCTGGACGTGAGCAGATCTCCCCTCGGGGTGCGATTTCGTAAGGTGGAGAGGGATGAGGGATGCCTGGCCRTGAAAAACCTTATAGTCCAACGATGTTTTTAAATGTTCCTCGGAGTTGTAGCTTCAGAAGTATTTCTGAATGCGCTGGAAAGGCCCCATGCGTCAAAGGTTTCCCGCACAGACACTTCCCCAGCCTTTCCAGTAATATTTTATTTCCTGTTTATTTCACTATTCGACTGCTTTTCTTGAACTTTAAACCCRCTGATCCTGCACGGGGTGGATCCTGCGAGCTCCAGCTGGACGCCGCGCTCGCCCCGAGGGAGGCCCCGGGGCTGGACCCCCGGCGCGCGGGCTCCGCTCCGCCGCGGGCGACCCCG
>NW_028186501.1:555680-558003 GCF_003343005.1 Rhea americana
TGCCGGGGCTCGGCCCCGTGCCGGCGGCCCCGGGCTGGCGCTGACGCTGCCGTCGCCCCGCAGGGCAGGCAGCAGCCCCAGCGCCGCGGCGAGTACAATGTCTACAGCACCTTCCAGAGCCACGAGCCCGAGTTCGATTACCTGAAGAGCCTGGAGATCGAGGAGAAGATCAACAAGATCCGATGGCTCCCGCAGCACAACGCCGCCTACTTCCTGCTCTCCACCAACGGTGGGTGCAGCYGCGCGCGGCCAGGGGCGTGCGGGCGCGTCGGGAGGGCTGCGCCTCGCTCCCGCGCTTTCGCCCGTGTCGCGCCGGTTTTRTCCCCTGCGAAGAAGGGGCCTCTTCCCTCCGCTGTGTAACTTTGCTCGTACCGCTCTTTGGAAACGCTTTTCTTCTTTCTTTCTTCCTTTTTAAAGAAAACCTTGAGATGTGTTTCACTGTACAGCTGCGTTCAGCTGAGCAGTTTCATGTTATGTGCAGATAAACATCAGGAGGATCCTGGAATATTGCTTGGGATGAATGGGACCTTTAGATAGAGGTGACTTAATTACTTCAGGGGAAAAGGAGGGGTCTAATTATCTCCATAACCAGCTTACTTTGTATTATGTAATTTACTCTATTGATCAACGTAATAAAATGCAAAGACTTATTAAACTCATTTAAGGGAGAATCATTGAAATGCAATGAAGATTAGTTATGGAGTATAATGTTCTGTTAATTGAGTTTTTAAATATTTTTGTGATTAACAGGAATATTATCTTTCCATTTGGGATGGTGTTTCATATACTAGCAGGTTATCAAAATGATTCTTTTTAAAATATCCCCATTTTATGCTGTTTCTTTTTGTTCTTGCTGTTAAAGCAACCTTACATACAGCAACCCCCTGAAGCAAAATGGGTTAATAAAAACAAAATTAATAGCAGTCAGTTGGAATTACTGTGTGAAAGAGAAAATTAAGATGAATGATAAGGCTGTGTATGAACCGCTGATGGAGCGAGGACGGCGAGCACCGTTATTCGGGACAGAGCCCCGTGGTCCCGGGGCTCCTCCACCGGGARGCTCGGCCGGACGGGGTGGAAGGAGGTGCTGGAGGGGGGCACCCGGCAGCGGGGGGTTCGGAGCCCGCTGCCGCCTGGGTGGTAAATGCTGCTGTCAGGATGCCAGGGTCCGCTCCCACTGACTGCCCGTGGATGCACAGGTGTGTGTGAGTGTGAGTGTGTGCACGCGTGTGTCATGCATGCATGGCCACGCGTGTGTGCACGCGTGTGTGCACGCGTGGCTGCGTGCGGCGCGATGCGCGCGTGTGCACCGCTGCCGCCGCGGGGAGCGGAGCAGCCGAGCGCGGCTCCGGCCCGTCGCCCGGGATGTGTGCCGTTCGGCTCTCGGACGCCAGCCGGCGTGCCGCAGCACCGCGGCCGCTGCACCGCGGCGTTCGCTGGGCCCGTCGCACCGTGGTCGGCCGCTGGCAGGCGAGGCGCGGTCTCCGCGGCCGAGCCTTGGGAAACCATTGCTTGTGGAGCTTGTCCATTAATCCACTGGTTTTGCTCTTTGTTCAGCAGTCTTCCTGACACAGGCAGCAAACGCCTTGGCGCTGCCCGGCAGGAAGACGAGAAGACGACGCGTGTCGGTGGTGGGGGCTTTCGGAAGGAGGGCTTTTCCCGCRAGACTGCCGTGTTATTTCAGCGGCCATCGGCCCGGAGGCAGCAGCGTTTTGCCRCGCGCGGCGGCGGGGGCGGCCTCGCGGCTGCCGCCGGGCGTGACGGCGTCCCCTCTCTCGGGCCCGCAGATAAGACTGTGAAGCTGTGGAAGGTCAGCGAGCGAGACAAGCGGCCGGAGGGCTACAACCTCAAGGATGAGGACGGCCGCCTCCGAGACCCCTCCATGATCACCACGCTGCGGGTGAGTGCCGCSGCGGGAGCCGCTCCCCCGGGCCCTTGCGAAGGGATCGTCGCGCGGGCCGGTGCCTCCCGGAGCCGCCGGCCCGCGGTCACGAGTTGTGTCCGTTCTCGCCGGGCCGGCTCCCAGCGGCTCCCCGTCCCGCCGGCCGCRCCGTGCGCCCCGGGGGCACCTTTGGCTCCCGGAGCGCAGCTGCAGTCTCCAAAGGAGCTTTCCTCCCGCCCACGGGGGTTGATTGGGGACCTCCCCACACGCGAACCTGGGGTGCCGCTCCCTGCGAGGGAGGTGGGTGTGCAAAACACATCCCGCCGCCGCGCTGGAGGGAGGCCAGGTGCGAGCCAGCGCCTGCCGCGGGGAGGCTGTTCCTGGTCTTCATCTGCACGTGAAGAGCCGACCCTGCACTGGGGTGGGATGCAGTGCATGGCC
>NW_028186501.1:558305-562174 GCF_003343005.1 Rhea americana
TTGTGCACAGCGTCATGCATGGCCTTGTGCATGGCCTCGTGCACAGCGTTGTGCACGGCCTCAGTGTGTTCGGTCGGGGCTGCTGCCGGGACCTCGGGAGCGCCRGCTACTGCTGCCGGCAGCGGCTGCTCAGGAAGCAACCGCAAGGCAGCCGGGTGAGGCTGCGGCGCGGCACGGCGGTGCGGGCTGAGCCCACCGCACGGCGTGGCACGGCGCAGCACCACGCGGGAGGGAAGCTCCTCCGACCGCAGCCTGGAAGCGCCTCCTGGGCAGGGATTGCGCCGTGGCCTTCGTCGCGCCGGAGCCGCTCGCGCCTGGCCGGACTCGGCCTTGGAGCGGCGGGGCTGCGCTTGCAGCCCGAACGCTGTTGCGCGGCTGCCGTGTGCAGCTCCRGGGCCCTTGCAGAGCCAGCGGGGCCCGAGGGCCGGCCAGCGCCCGCGTCAGTGCCGCGGCGCTCAGCGCCACCCGGCCCCTTGCCCTGCACGCCGAGGAAACCGCTTATTCCCGGCGTTCGCTTAGCTGCTGCCACGCTTCCGGCAGTGCTTCCAGGCGAGCGCCTGTCGGCATCCCGCCCCAGCTCCGTGGCAGCTCCACGGAGCCGGGAGGGCATCTCGGAAAGGAGCCGGCGGCGCGGGCGCTGCTCCGGCCGGGAGCTGGAGGCTGGCGCTGGCCCCCGGCCTGGTGCCCCCCGCCGCCGTCCCCAGCACCGGCTGCTCGTGAGCCACGCAGGGCCGAAGCCGCTCGCTTTAGCCCTCTCTGGAAGCAGCGGGGTGCCGCGCTGGGCTGGAGGCGCTGCTGCTTTGCTGTCTTCCCCTGCACGCTGCGTAGGAACGTGCTGCCGTTTCCCCACCTCTAGCAAGAGACCCCGCGGGAACGTACAGCTCCTGCTTTGCAGCAATAGCAAGAGGTAAAACACRACGTAAATGCTCAGTCTTATGGTTATTAGTATCCGCAAGCATAAYGTCTGCCGTCCCTAAGGACAGGAGATTGAAGACTCTTCAGCTCAGTCTGATGTTTTGATGATTTTACTTAGACAGATGTTTACATAGCTGTAACTGCTTTACTGCAGCTTAGCGCATCCTGCACGCTCACCTGCCCGGCGGCGCTCACGTTTCCGAGTAACTGCATCTGCCCGCGGTCGAGTTTTCAGCCACAGCTAGGCAAAAAAGGGGTTTTAACCCCCCCCTCCCCCCCCCGCTGCAATCATCTTTTACCCGTTCCT
The DNA here is from genome assembly GCF_003343005.1 of Rhea americana. Lineage (NCBI taxonomy): Eukaryota > Metazoa > Chordata > Aves > Rheiformes > Rheidae > Rhea > Rhea americana. Next base: position 559,528 of record NW_028186501.1, read on the forward strand.
CCTCGTGGTTTAAATTTACGTGACGAGTGTTTCTCCCTGAGGCGTTTCGAACCCGCATACTGCGAAGGAGTACCCAGCTCTGCCCGGGCTGTAACGAAGGCTTCGGGAGCGCGGCGCGGGTGCGCCTTCGGCTGCTGCCTCGGGCTGCAACCTCCTGCCAGGTCCTCGGCAGACGCTGCCGAGCGCCTCGCTGCGTCCCGTGCTACCTGCGCCGAGCTTTCAGCGCTGCCTTCGTGTCTGGTGCTGGGCCAAAGCGCTCCGGGAGCGTCTCCCCCGCTCCGCCGCCGTGCCGGGCGCGCGCCGGGGGGCCGCGCGCCCCTCCGCGCCCTGCTGCCGGCGGGGGTCCCGCCGGAGGGCTGCCCCGGGGCCGGTGCGCCCTGCTGAGAACCAGGACTTGTGCAAGAGCCAGGCTGGGATTTGAGGCCCAAACCTCGGGAAGCGTCGTGAGGAACCTGTGCGCAGCGCAGCAGGACCGGTCGGCAGGGGCTCGCAGCTGATAAAGCGTTGCCTCAGTTTCCTGCACGAAGCCAAAAGGAAGGGGGGGGAAGGACATTTCTAAGGCAGACTARCAATGCGGACCCGTGGTAGGGGGTCCCTGGCTCCCCTTCCAAGGGAGTTAGCCCGTTGCTGCGGCAGAGGGGGTAGAGCCTGCTGTCCCGACGGGGACAGGGATGGACACCCAGAGGTGCCGTTTCTGAGCCGTTTTCCCTGCTACGTGCTGACGGCCCGGTTGGCTGGGAGCAGATGTTGCTGCTCCAGCAGTAGCAACAGCAGAAACGTCCGTGCGCTGGCCAGCGGGACGTGCCGGGGCGAAGCTGCTGCTAACAGGGATTCTCTCATGGCCCGTTCCCACCCCGGGAAGAGCGCGACCTCCTTCCCCGTGTTTGCAGCACCAGGATGTGCCTGGGAAGTCCTTTGGGGCCCAAGGGCGACGTGAACAGTACGTGGCCTTTGCAGCTGCTCGGAAGGGTTTGCTCTCCTCTTTGCCCGTGTGCCACCCGTGGGCGCGGGACTCCACGGAGCTGTCCCTGACTAAGAGCTGCCACCAAACTCGCACGRCCCCAGCACAGTCTGTCATCAGTTGTGGTTTTTTATCTCCATTTTGCCAAAGTGTTCAAGCTCCTTGGCTTCTGGGCACAGTTTCATGGAGCATTTGTGCTTGATTCTCACTATCAAATACATATGCACCCTAATGCGTCGGTAGGTTGCTATACGGAGGGGACAGGGAAAGGAATGAGGGGTCCTTTGGATAAAAATTGTTATGCTGCTGGTGCRGTGGCTGTGTCTGGTGCCAGAAGAGCATTTATGCCACAGCAAAAGCATTTACTTATTTTTTACATTCTCCAAACCATTATCATTTAAATGACATGGTAATTTGAAGCATTTGGCTTTTTTGGCTATAAAATGCATGTGGCAGAACTAACCAATTTCAAATGATCATCATCAAACCCCAGCTACAGAAATATAAAATAAGAAAGAAAGGATTTTCCCATTTTCGTCAGTCATTTAAATTGCGCTAAAGCAGCTCGATGCGTAATATTTGCGTGCTGGGCTGAGCTCAGAACGCCGTTCGGCAGYGGGCTCCTCGGGCGCGCGGGGCTCGCTGTCGGCCGCGCCGTCTCCCAAGGGCGCYGCGCTGAGCTGGGCGTGCTCGTCACCGCCGGCGGTCGCCTGCCTCGCTTGGCTTTGGGAATCCTCGAAGCAAGGCGCCGTTATGGGGGGGGCTGGGGCTGGGGCTTCTGGCGCGGCAGGGCCAGTCTTCCGCTTTTTTCTTTTCCCCGGTCGAGAGCTGCATTCTCTCCTCGCCGGTGAAAAGCCATTATTCATCCAGGGAGCGCTGCAAGCTCGGCGTGGAGTGCTGGTGACCAGAACTGACCTTCCAGGGCTTTTCCGGGTTCGTCTCKTTTCCCACAGCAATTACACGATTGGTATCTGTGTCTAGACATGCTGTAAAAACAATGTGCCAGGCAGAATTATCAAATGGTTTAGATTGCTGGGAATTTGTGTTTGATAACACAGCTGTGCTTTCRCATAATTCTTCCAAAAGCAGGAAGGCTGTAAACTACTAGGTGAGATTTTACTGATGCTGACTGTTTTTCAATGGGAGAAATATGCAAAGAAAGGTTTACGAGAATCGCATCTTTGAGTGGAATGTAATTCTGAGGCATCCGTAACACTGGAATTAAGAGTACGAGGTTTTAAACTTCAAATAAGAAAAACATTTGTTTTTTGAGGTTTCTGCACACTGATTTCATAATGTGCGTACAGATGGCGAGAGTAATCTTGAACTGCAATAACTGAACTAGGTGAGTTACGAARAAGACGCTAGGATGCTACAAAAATACATGGAGAATGGGAGATGGGGGGCGGTTTGGGCCRTGTGTGGCGGGCCGGGGCCGTGCGTGCCGCCAGCCCGGCGCTGCCGCCTCCTGCTCTGTTCCCTGCTCCCGAGGGGCGACCCGTGCGCCGGGGCGGAGGGGAGGGTCCGCGCAGGCTCCGGCGGGCCGCGATCCGCCGTCCGGCTCCCTCCGGCACCGCAGCAGACGCGACCCCGCTCCCGCCCCGCAGCCCCTCGTCTCCCGGTGCTCCCCCTTCTTCTAGCTCCCAAGCTTGGACCTGCACCCCCTTGGGGCCACCTGGTCCCCCT
>NW_028186501.1:564673-566925 GCF_003343005.1 Rhea americana
CCGCGGAGCGAAGGCGCCGACCCGCTCGGCGGAGGACGGGAGCGTCGGCAGCGCCGCGCGCGGAGACCCGGCCGGGCAGGGAAAGGGGCAGGGGAACTGCCCGCCACTGCGACTCGAGCCCCTGGGACCAGCCCTTTTTTGCAGAGGGAAATTAAAATGAAGACATATTTTTTTCAAATCAAAAATGACTGGCATCCCCCCCTTCCTGGAAACAGAAAGCAATTTAATTTATTAGTGGTTTATTTTATTTGACAGCCTTTCTATGTACTTGATGCGGTCTGTTACCCTGAATTACCTTTAACGAGGGGGATGCGCAGGTTGGGTCCGCGCCTGGGGAAGGGATGCAGCCAGGCATTTCCGCAGACAAGGCTGGTTGGAACTGAGTGTTTGGAGAGACCCTACRTGTTTCAAAAATTTTTTTAAAAAGTAAGTTTTATTTGCTGTCGCGCTGGCGGTGTTTGATGGTGCACTTYGGGCAAAGGCTTGCACCAGGAGCAGGGTGACAGGGAGTGCCGACACTGCCTCCGTATTCAGATGCAGGTTCTTGCACTTCCACCAGGAGGAAAATCTTGCCTTCRCAAAATATTCACAGAGACTCAGGCTTGGAAGTTTTAGCTGGTGAAAGACCAAGTACCAGACATTAAAAAAAAATAAAAAAGAATTTTTCTCTGGAGTAATACATGGAAAATTACACTGGCTGATGAATTTATCTTACGTCCCTGAGTCAGGAAAACTGATTTGTCTGCAAGTAGCTGGCCCTATACAGACTAGATAGGTATGTTGGGTTGCTTGAAGTTGCAGATTGCCAGCAGCGCTCTTGCTGAGTCCCAGTTTGTACTAGTTGCTTCGGATTAGCAGTATTTATTGCAGTATTATTATGTGGATGAGAGTTATCCTGGGGTTAGGCCCGGGGATGTGGTTGGGCTGCATGTCACCCTCTTGCTGAGCCTTTTGTGTATTTAGTTTTGTATCTAGAGAGGCCTGGTTGATCCCTTTCCCTTTGCAAAACCATCATGTTTCTGACGGTCTGAGTGACAGCCCGTTTCCTGCAATCTCTGAGCAAAACACTAGACTGTCCCCAGATGGCTGAGCAAAGTCCTTCCACGGCAAACGACGCATCATTGCATGTGTCGGGCTGAATTAGACGGCAGGCTCGTCACATTAAGCTCGGGCTGGGAGCTGGCAGCTCCTGTGTTCCCGTGTCACTCGATCCGGCCGTCACGCTCCCGTCCCCTCTGTGCCATGGGAAATCTCCTTGGGCAGCACGCGGATAATGTGCGCGGTAATGAAGTAGCTCGAGGGAACGGCTTGCTGGCGGCAGGGAGTGTAGACTGACACCGTTCTGCTGCATTAAGTGGCCTTAAGAGTGCTGTATCCACAGTTACTGCTTGCACTGTACCTTGCACGCGCCGTTTCCTCTGCTTCCATCTGCTGGTGATCACATGCGTTAGGCTCGTTAATCTAAAAGCAAAAAAAGTATAGCTGTGTTTCATATTTTCTCCATCTGTTTGTAGCTTTTGCATTCCCTTTCTTTGTCTCTTCTCATCTCTTTATTACATCACTTTACTGTGCAGCAAATCTCAAAGARTTAAAAGAAAAATCTGTGCTGACCTGGCGCTCTGAAAAAATGCARTTCTCCTCAAAATGCTCCAGGACTTGTGACTTGCATGTCCTTGCTTGCTGTGGTCTAGCCGGCCCAGGGCCCACCCTACAAAGACCGGGGTGGTGCTGGTGCCAGTGTTGGCGTGGTGCTGGTGTGGTGCTGGTGCAAGGCCAGTGCCGGTGTGGTGCTGATGCCGGTGCAGTGGCAGTGTGGTGCCAGTGCCGAYGCCAGCGCAGGGCTGGCGTTGTGCCGGTGCCGGTGTCAGTGCGGTGCTGGTGCCGGTGTCCCCGCCAGCGGCTGACGATCGCCTCCCCCGGTGGCAGGTGCCGGTGCTGCGGCCCATGGAGCTGATGGTGGAGGCCACCCCGCGGCGGGTGTTCGCCAACGCTCACACCTACCACATCAACTCCATCTCCGTCAACAGCGACTACGAGACCTACATGTCGGCCGATGACCTGCGGATCAATCTGTGGCACTGCGAGATAACGAATCAAAGCTTCAGTATCCTTTGCACCGTGCGGCACCGAGCGCTTCCCTGGGGACGGGGATGGGACGGGAGGCACCATCCGAAGGACGGCTTGCACGGCGCAGCCAGACTGGCACTGGAGCGGGCGGTGTGCATGGTGCAGCTGAACAACATGCGCAGGGC
>NW_028186501.1:568774-572911 GCF_003343005.1 Rhea americana
GGGGCTCGCAGGAGGTGTCCGGGGGGCTCGCAGGAGTGTCCCAGGGGCTCGCAGGAGGACGTCCCTGGGGCTCGCAGGAGGTGTCCTGGGGTCTCGCAGGAGGTGTCCTGGGGTCTCGCAGGAGGTGTCCCGGGGGGCTCACAGGAGGTGTCCCGGGGGCTCGCAGGAGGTGTCCTGGGGTCTCGCAGGAGGTGTCCCGGGGGCTCGCAGGAGGTGTCCCGGGGGCTCGCACTGCGGGGGCTGGAGAAGCGGTCGCGCGGGCAGGGTGCGGGGCCTGCGGCGGAGCGCGCCGCGCCAGGGGACCGGGCCGGCGAGCGGGGCCGCGTTTCCCTTGACCGGCCCCGGCAGACATCGTGGACATCAAGCCGGCGAACATGGAGGAGCTGACGGAGGTGATCACCGCGGCGGAGTTCCACCCGCACCACTGCAACACCTTCGTCTACAGCAGCAGCAAGGGCACCATCCGGCTGTGCGACATGCGCGCCGCGGCGCTGTGCGACCGGCACGCCAAGTGTGAGTGCCCGCGCGGGGCGGGGTGGACGGGACGTGTCCCGCCGGGGTCGGGCCCGCGCGGAGGGCTGGTCCGCGTGGCTCTCGGCCCCACGCCTTTTGAAGTGCAGGCATGTAAAATAAGAAGTGACGTTTTGACAGTGGAGAATCAGATTTATCTCGCCGGGCCCTTGGTATATGGTGGCTGCAAAGCAGTAAATCCCRGAAAGCAAAATTGCTGTGTTTCTGCCGGCCATTTGTCCAACCTGCACGCTGTCTTGGACAACCATTGATGCCACCAGGTTCAGAACGTGCCAAAAAAAATATATTTGGAATAAGGCAACCAGATCAGAAATTCGTTCTTCATCCTCTCCAAAACCAGTGAAATGAGTAAGTTGCTGGTGAAGTGGCTGGCAATTTTTTTTTTCTACCCATCCTTTGCACATTGGGAGTTCATTAATGAAAATAGTCATCTCCTTGGTAGCTGCTCAGTGAAACGCTTGCATGAACGCGAATGACATTTCTGAACGGCTGGGTATACCTCCCGTTATCTGTCCTGTAGTAGTTTCTGAACAGCAGTTTTCTGCTGAGCTAGGTATTGCAAATAAAATAAAAGGGCAGAATAGACCTAAATGAGTTTACTACCTGCTTTATGGCAACAACAGCAAAATGCAGCCGAAGCAAGGGCAGCTGTGCTCTGTGACTGGCGGTCTGAACCGCTGTGCCCCTCACTGCGTGGTTTGAATGTTGTCCTCTGAACAGTCACATTTTCTTTCCAGTTCTGTGGTTGTGCAGCCAGCAGTGAGAGATTTTTGGGTAGCCAGGATAAAATCTGTTTGAGTTTTCTTCATAAAATGGCCAAAAATGCAATCATGTTGCAAGAAGAACAGGCACAAACTTGGTGCAGCTTGCTGAAGCCCRGTGCGAACAGCTGAGATTTGAGAGCATCTTGCTGCAGATTGGAGTCTCCTAAAGATGCYGGCAAATGGCACACCAGTGACTGCGTTCGGCTTCCAGGAGCGCAGTTACAGCCTGATGCCTGTTCTTAAGCTGCAGTAAAGTAGATACAGAGGAAAGGTTATATTTCCGTCTGGAGATCTGAAAGTGTCAAATACAGTATTGCTATAGCCAGAGCACGACATACCTTTGTGTTCTGGCATTACACCGCGGCGTCTCACAGTCCTACAGTGACAGCTCCCAGCTGAGACTCAGCGTACAATTAAGGAGCAAACAAAAGTCATTTTCTTGACACTTCAGTGGTGGAAGCCCTCATTTGGTACTTCCCTTTGTTCGGTACTGTTAGGTGCTTTCAGTCCTCAGCAAGCATAGGTGAATACAAGTTCAGTTTGACCTCTCCCTCGACATTTTCCTACTATAAGATTGTCCTCCATCCCTTAGCAGCGTCAGCCACAGTCTGTTGCAGTTCAGCAGATGTGTGAGTTGGAACTGAGACAGTTTATCAAAGTTCAAAATGAAAAGTAACGTTGGCTTTTGGAGATCTCCAACGGAGATATTTAATAACTGTCAATATTTAATAAAAATGCAGATGATATCACTGCACATCCCAGTCATGTTTATTTAGATAGATGCAGTTTGCTGCTCAGGGCCAGCTTTCACTTATGTGCTTCTCTTATTAAATTCTGTTTGCACACTTTATCTGAAGCTCCCACGAGCTGCACCTCGTGTGTTTTGCTCCAGCAGTAGCTGCCRTGAGGAAGAACAGCAGCTTCCGTGTACAAACATCTGCTCCTCAGGGATTTAGGGAGCAGTGTGCTGCGATGTTCAGACTGGCAGTAGTCCTGTGAGGGTGGTGAGWGCAGGGGCACTGCCTGAGTTGTCCAAAGGGCCATGGGAAACCGAAGGGGAGAGYGGGATTCCCGGAGCAACTCACAACACCAGCTGAAGAGCAGGTAAGGAAGTGCGAAAAAAGCATTTTAAAGTGCAATAGGTAGGACAGAGAACTTCTGTGCTTGGGATCCACTCTTGACCTGAACATACGTCACTGTGCAGTCATCAGGACGTCCCCTCCTAGTGCGCAGCTGTAAACCACATTCCCTGGCACCTCCATGCTGCAGTCCAAGTTCTTATCAGGATACTAATTATCCAGCTGATTAACAAGATGATCACTGAAAACCTGCTGCCAATGCCTGTTATCATAGCTCTCGTTTTTCCTTCATTGCAAGCTGTCAGGTGAAAACACAAAACTCRTGCCTGGTAGACAACATGAGGAGACTCGTTCAGTGGGGTCAGGATTGCAGTAGCAGCTGCAGGTCTCCGCCTGGATGGACCCAGGCTCAASTGGAGCAGAATGCCACTGGAATTACATTGGACCAGGCTGGCAGGTGGCAGGGCTGGTGCTGGAGATCCATGGGACGCAATGCCACTCAAGGCTCGGCATCAGCACTGGGTGCACAAGGCAGCCCTCRCATGGACACTGGAAAACCGAGAGGACTGCGTGTTGGTGGCAGTGCATCACCACTATCGCGGTGACGGCAACCGGGCTGTGACAACTACCAGATGTTTTGTGAAAAACGGCAGTACAGACTGCTCTGCTCTTACTTGAGATGTGACAAATGATGGTGGCCACCATCGCTAGGAGCAGCAGCATCTAACACCGTGCTGCCTGCAGCCCTAGAGATCACTTCTATGACGGTTGGACTGAGGAGGAATCAAGCGAGTACGGGGCAAGGCTTTGAGGATGGAAAACAGGGCCAGCTCTGCAGCGCAGCACGGAGGAGCACGCCCAAGAACGGAGATGACCAACAGCAGATGCCCTCACTGGTCAGAGCTTCATGCCTGYGTGGGAAGTTCACCAGTGGATTTAAGGAAGACCTGGACCAGACTTATCTCACCTCACTGTGTGTCTATGTTAAAGACAGCTGCCACTGAGCTGGTGGTCTAGACAGTCTTTATAGGCAAGAAAGCAAGAAATAGGCTCTTTGAATGGAATTTTTTGATCTGTTTTAGGTGTTTGCCCTAGGAGGAGACGGTTTGCACCTCGGAGTGCCTGTMTCTCTCCACTCACTCTAAATAGGGTCTACAACACTTGCAGAGTTGTGTAATTGAAATTGGGACGCCTGTGCCCAGCCCCGTGAAGGCTGCAGTCGCGTGTCTGTGCGCGGCGGCCCCGAAGCCAGCGCCCCGCCGGCGCAGCGCGGGCGTCGTGGCGGGGCTGBTGGCGGTGCCGGCGGCTCCCGGCCGGCCGAACCAGCTGAACGTTTCGCATGAATTTTGCAGGTTGTCTGTCYTGCCTGTTCGCCGTTGCTAACACACTGATCCCAAAATACACATCCGTGTTTCCTGGCGTGGCTGGGAGAAAAGAAATACTTTGCTTCACCCAAAAGCTCCACGGAGATGGAGGCTCAGCTGCCGGCCAGATAGGAGAAAATGAGCCGAACGGAGGAAAATATCAAAGTGTAGAAACTGCAGAGACTACAGTTATTTCCCTATGGTGAAAGACGCTAAGGTTTCCCCTTTTTTTCTTAAGGAATCACCTCTCAATTTACCTAGCAAACTCCTGAAACAGATGGCTCAAAATGCAGCTTATTTCCCAAAGATGGAACAGGCCAGCTTGTGTTCCCACTGCTGGCCACGTTGTCCCCGGACCGCGGCGCCCGCGCTCCGCTGGGCCGGGCCGTGCGCCCCGGG
>NW_028186501.1:573155-578880 GCF_003343005.1 Rhea americana
GCGCCCTGCCCGGGCGACGGCCGCAGCGAGGCGTCCCGAGCGTCTCTGCTGGGGCTGGCGACGGTGGTCCCTGCATCGTAACAACGGCGCCCAGTCTTTCAAGGRATTTCCTTTTTAAAGCCGTGCGTGCCCAGCTGGTGTTATTTATAAATTGGTTTTGTAAATACATTTAATGTGGAACTTCATTGGTCTCCTTCAAACTGCTCAAACTGTGATTTATTCAAAGACTGAACAGATTAAATCTGTAGGTTGCAGTGGCTATAAAATAGGTGCATTGACTTCCTGTTGCACCACGCATCGATTTCGAGAGGGCAGAAAGGGAATGCAAGGCCCTAAATCTTTTGGGCTGCTGTTACACTGTTGATGAATTGGTCTCTGATGATCCTYCTTGCTTACTGCACTCATTAAAAACAAAAGAGCTTCAGTTGTGCCAAGTAAAATCCTTTAAATATGGGCATTTGTCYGTTTTATGCCAAACGGAGGTAGAGCAGATACCCCACTCTCTCCGGACGCTCCCGGCCACCCGGGTCCCGGGAGCCTGCGCCCTCCACAGCACCGTCCCCGCATGCCAGGGCGGCTGCGTCCTGGTCGGCCTCTGGGAGCCTTCAAAGCCAAACCAAAGCCTTCATTTGAAACGCTGTGCTTTGGTCTGCAAAGGGCGTTTTGCACCTCRCACACGTTCTGCGCTGTTCGAGCAGGACGGTAGATCCCTGGCGCTGCAGCAGCCCGCGGCAGCACAGGGCGTGGAGCACCTGCCGTGTCCCACACCATGTACACGCTGGCTGATGTTAGCACTTGTCCTTTCCTCTTCTGCAGTTTTTGAGGAGCCCGAAGACCCAAGTAACMGGTCATTTTTTTCTGAGATCATCTCCTCAATCTCTGACGTTAAATTCAGCCACAGCGGGAGGTATATCATGACCCGGGATTATCTCACGGTCAAAGTGTGGGACCTGAACATGGAGAACCGGCCCATCGAGACCTACCAGGTAAGCGTTGGAGTGAGGTGTTCCTGCTAGAGCCATGCTCTGGAGYGGGCAGTGGGAGGGCGGAGGGACAAATCTGATGGATGACAACATCCTGCCATTAAATCTTGGCCAAGAAGACGAAGAACTGTTAAACATGGGCTTGGGTGACCTGGTGAGTTGTAGCCTTGTTTGCCGTGGACAAGGACAGAGAGCTCTGGTGCTGGCTGCCAGCTTGGTTATGTTTTAGTCTTCGAACCCAGTGAAGGTCCCCGAAGCACAGTCATGCCCTCATGCTTCCTGCCCCCTCTGCTCCCAGGTCCACGATTACCTCCGCAGCAAGCTGTGCTCGCTCTACGAGAACGACTGCATCTTCGATAAGTTTGAGTGTGTGTGGAATGGCTCTGACAGGTAAGGAAGATGGTGTAGGGGACAGTGTGGGTCGGGGAGGGGATCCTGCTTCSCTGGGCACCATTCTGCACTCAGAGATACCTCACAGGCAAGAGAGGTATGATGTTTTTGGTGTTTAATACAGAGGTTGAATTCAAACCAGAACTCAGGGCTAACAAGCCATAGCAAATTTCTCTGTAACACTGGTAGCTTTCATCTCCTCTGTAGTCCTTTCGCAGGGCCTTCAGTTGCTTGCACAGGAGTTTGGTGCAGGGTCTGGAGAACTTTCTCAACAGTGCATCACTAAAACCGCCTAAATTTGGAACCTTTTATCCAAACACTTCCAAATTTCAAACATTGCTGAAGGTGTCTAGAGGGCCAGCTACAGCCCTGGTATCTGATACGGGTCTGGTACCACATCTTACCGAGTCCAGAAGAGGCCTAATCTCTCATCTTGGTTTGGATGTAGCTGGAGTCTCARGAGATTGTTCTTGGGGGCATTATTCAAGAGAATAGTGATAATGTATTTTGTCACAGATTACAAAAGAACTAATGATGATAACTATCCATGCATAAATTGCACTATCTTGGGTGGCAGAAAACATGCAAGACCGGTTGGCCACATGAGATTTCTGCATTTTTTTTTTAATCTGAAGAGACTTCAGAACCATCAGAGCAAATTAATGAGGCACAACTGGGCCTCAAACCTGAATTCCAAATCTAATCTAAATCTCATTATATCACCGGATATTCAGTTTACCGCTAGTTAAAAGGCAGCTTGCATCTAAAAAGGCGTGAAAAGCATTTGTTTCAGGTCAGCTAAATCTTTGCCATAAAGACTGATTTCCATATTAGTTACTATCCCGTCCTCCCTTCGCCCGCAGCGTCATCATGACCGGCTCCTACAACAACTTCTTCCGCATGTTCGACCGCAACACCAAGCGCGACGTGACGCTGGAGGCCTCGCGGGAGAACAGCAAGCCCCGGGCCATCCTCAAGCCCCGCAAGGTCTGCGTTGGCGGCAAGCGGAGGAAAGACGAAATCAGTGTGGACAGTCTGGACTTTAGCAAAAAGATCCTGCATACAGCTTGGCACCCTTCAGAAAATATCATCGCCGTGGCAGCGACAAATAACCTGTATATATTCCAGGACAAGGTTAACTAGGAGGACAAGTTATTCTTTAGGAATCTCATGTACTGAATACTAGTAAACACAAGATTTCAAATGTTCCTTTTCTTTCTTTCTTTCCCTCCCTCTTCTCTTCCCTGTGCGTTTGCTCACTCACCTCCCCTCCGCGGCGTAGCGTGGCGCAGGGGTGAGCGAGCAGAGCTGGGTGCCCTCCGCACCCAGCGCCCGGCGGAGCTGGGTGCCCTCCGCGCCCCACGGAGCTGGGTGCCCTCCGCACCCAGCGCCCGGCGGAGTTGGGTGCCCTCCGCACCCAGCGCCCGGCGGAGCTGGGTGCCCTCTGCGCCCCACGGAGCTGGGTGCCCTCCGCACCCAGCGCCCGGCGGAGTTGGGTGCCCGCCGCACCCAGCGCCCGGCCACGGGCCGGTCCCATGGTGCCAGTCCCGGCAGCGACCGGCAGTTCCTTTATTTAGGAGCGCAGAGCTAGGGCATGGCATGAGCCCGTCAAGAGCAGGGTTGGAAGCTGGAGGCTTTCACTGTCCCGGTGTCCTCTGGTGGTGGTGGTGGTGGTGGTGGTGGTGGTGGTGCAGCGGCTGTAGGTGTCCGCTCAGTTAAGTGTAGTAGAGGGGCCAGCAGCCGCCAGCTGCGGCTGGCGAAGGGGAGGAGCGCGTGCGCACGTGTGTGTGTGTGTGTATGCGCGTGCATGTGTGTGTGCCTGTGCACATGTGTGCATATGCACATGTGTGTGTGCATGCATGTGCACATGTGTACATGTATGTATGTGCATGTGCCCATGTATGTGTGTGCGCGCATGCACACAAGAGCAAGTGCATGGGGGGGGTTAATTCAAGCAATCTCAAATTTTTTTTAACTTTAGTCTGGCAATATTCCATCTCTTACTTTTTTGCAAAATCAGCGTGTTGTCCCCTTCGCCATTTTTCATGTTTGTTCTTTTTATTATTATTATTTCACGTTTTTACAAACTGAGACAGCAAAACCAAACATAAAACAGAAAGATCAGATTTGTGATGGACAAGCATAAAGGGGGAGGGAAGCTGCTCTCAGCAAGGCTGCTCTCTTCCCTCTCCACCCCACAGAAACTCTCCTGAGGATTTGGCGTTGTAGATACTGTGGTGCCTTTTTTTTAGTATACAGACTACCTTTATAAATGATGCTTTCAAAATGCATTGATTGCAAACCAAATTGAACCTGGGCTTTTCTTCTGCATTTCTTGTATTTTGTTTTGGTCATTTTTAACTGTTCTGTTGTAATCTCTTGCATGTTGTGACTATGTTTTTCTCTGTCTCTCTGTCTGTCTGTCTSTCTCTCTCTCTCTCTCGCTCTTTTCTTTTCTAATTTATTTATTTATTCGAATTTTTTTAAAGATAAAATATAAGTTGCTAATTTATGACATTCTAAAAAAAAAAAAAAAAAGAAAAGAAACCACCCACATATTGCTGTTACCACCTGGCTGCTTCAGAGCGAGGCTGTCAGTGGTTCTACATTATAATAAGGATAATAATAATAAAAACAATAACTCTTCCTCTTTGCATGGCAAAGCTGCCCCTTTCTACTGTAAAGATTGTTCAGGTCTCTCCTTTACTTGAGCAACTGTTCAATAAAAAAAATTTAAAAAATAAATTAAAAAAAAAAAGAATCGTCATTCAGTCTGCGAGCGGCTCCGCAGCGGCCGGAGGGGAGCAGCGCGGCGGCTGCCGGGCCCCGCGCCGCGACGGGAGGACGTCGCTGGCCAGGCGCCGGCACCAAGCTGCCGACTCTGAACGGCTCCAGCGTCCCGTCCTGGCTGCAGAGGGTCCCTTGCGGAAAGGAGGGACTGCAAGAGAAAAGAAAAGTGCACTGGCTTATACATCTATTAAGAGCGATAGCATTCAGGATGGCGTTAAATTTTATTTAAAAATAAAAAAAAGGAAATGGTTTAAAAAGAAGAGTAAACGAATGATTTTTCAAGCACTGTTTTCTGTTCCTGCGCAGAAAGCCCGCAGCTGCCATCAGCAGTAAAGTTGTCCCGAGTGTGTCCCTGAGTGCCGTGGTGCGATGTGAGCACGGCGAGATGATGGGGCAATGGGGAGTGATGGGGTGATGGGGGAGCCGGGGCACTGGGGCTCTATGGGGCGATGGGGAGTGATGGAGGAGCGGGGGGGGGTCCCTGGGAGTGATGGAGGATGATGGGGCTTTGGGGGGCACTGGGGCTCTCTGGGGTGCTGGGAAGGTGCTGGGAGGCACTGGGGTGATGGGGCACTGGGGGACAGTGGGATATTAGGGCAATGGGGTTGGGGGTGCTGGGGCTCTGTGGGGCAATGGGGCCACTGCGGCTATGAGGCTGGGGCTATATGGGGAGCTGGGGCTGTCTGGGGCTCTACGGGGTGCTGGGGCTCTATGGGGCTCTATGGGGCACACGGTGCTTTAGACGCCCGTTGCAGAGGAACCCGGTCCTTGCGTCTGCAGTCTGCAGCGGACGTGCCCAGGCCGTCCCACCCGGACTCTCTCTGGGGCGCCAGCACGGCAGCCAAGGTATCTCCGTACCACAAGCCTGGTTAAACTAGAGACAGATCACCTGAACTGGGTATAGCGACCGACAAACACAAAACAGCCAGACTTGTGATGAAAGGTCTCTCCTTTTCGGAGTGCCGAGACTGGTAAAACATTGCAGCTGCTGGATCCTCAGCCTTGGCTGGAGGAACCAACCATGAACCACCTCGTTCCAGAGCAGGAACCAACCAACCATCCATGTCCCGGGGCAGGAACCAGCCACCAGCCATCCGTGCCTTGGAGGAGGTCCCAGCCATCGGGGTCCTAGACGTGGCCTGGGAGAGACAGCAGCAACACACCCACATGTGGGGCACAAACTCAGGGCTAAGGGGATTGCTGCTCGTTAGGAGCAATCACACCAGTGAAATGTTGGGAGATCAGTGATATCAATGGAAAATTAAATAGATTATTTGGGAATGGAGGTTCTTATTCTTTCCTACAACTGACTGTGCGATAGGATAAAATTACATCTACACAACCATTATTAGCTACTGCCTATAATCATTGCTCAGCAGCAGCCAAATCTCACAGTGCAACGAAGCACGGGATTGAAGTAAAATCACAAAGATCATAATAAATAGTCTATTCTTCCCTCCCCAGGTTTCTGGAGGGAACCAACTCACTGGCAGCTTTCCCCCTCGTGGCTCGTGGCCTGCTTCTGCGCTCCTCGGTGCACGGCAGCGCAGGGACGCCGGAGC
>NW_028186501.1:580095-581429 GCF_003343005.1 Rhea americana
CAGCCGGGAATCGCGGCCCCGGAGGGGCGGGCTGCCGGGCCGGCGCGCCGCCGGCGGACGAGCCCTCGGGGCACAGCCGGGAATCGCTACGGGAGAAGTCGCTCACACGTTACCCAAGGGGAAGGAGTCAACTCCAAAGCTTGCTTGAAGGGACACGAAGGAAAGGCGGGAGGAACAGCTCTGACGAATTAATACTCGTTTATTGTTGCAAAATAACACCGGGGTGCCTCAGGAGAAGGCTGAAGGGAGCCGAGCAGCCCGGGAGACGTCCTGCCGCCAGCGCAGGGCCCGAGGCCTCGGGGGTCGCCCCGGGTCCGCACAAGCAAACGTCAACCAACACTGGGTCTGCACAAAGAAGGAAAATTAAAATGAGTAACGACCTTACTCACCGAATGGACAAGTTAACTGTGTTTTAAAGACAGAGCCATAAAAAATGCACGGTCTCCTGCAGGGATGAGCTAACGGAGCGAGGAGAAACCCTTCCCTGGCGGAGCAGGGCCCCTCTCGGCTTCCCGCCTGCTCCCGGCGCTTTCTCGCCGCAGCTTGAGCGAYGCATCGGGCTCCGGCGGGACGTTTCCCACCTCCCGGGGTGGCTGCAGCGCTCGCCCCATCCACAGCGCTCATGGCTCATCACCGAACACAGACACCGCCACAGCTTCACTGTGCTCCGTTTTTAAGAGACTCTTTACCTGTTCATAAAACAGAAAAATGTACAGAAACTTAAAATAATAATAAAAAAAAAAGCTTTTCTGCTTGCTAAGTGATCATCTGGCTAGTTCACAGTTGTCAGGAAAGCACAGGAACCATAGGAAAATGCTTTTAAAATAAGCAAAACCAGAGAATTATGAATCCAAAATTAGGGAAAGGCAGCAAAACCAGTCAGGAAATAAAAAGTCATGACAATGACGATGCTAAATTAGCAAGGAGGATGAAAATACAGGCAGCAGGAAATCAGCTCGATGGCGACTGACACGCTGCAGACAGCGTTTCCTGCGGGCACCGGCATCAGCGCGGCACTCGGCATCCGCCGCAGCGCCGGGCTGCCTTAACCCGACGACCAGGCCCCCCCCGCGCCGCGGGCCCCCGGCTGCGCCCCGCCGCCCCCCGACGTGCAGCAGCTCTGGCAGGAGCGAGCGGCGGGGCGGGACGCGGCGGGCAGCGACCCCGTCCCCCGGGAGCGCGGCGAGGAGCCCCGCCGGCCCCGAGCCCTCCGTGGCGCCCCTCGGGCCTGCGCGTCCCCCTGGCACGCAGCTCCTGCGGACACGCGGGTCCCCAAGGGTCCCCCGACGTGCAGCTCCCGCGCACACGCAGAGCCCCGCGGCGCAGCTCCTGCG
>NW_028186501.1:582555-588077 GCF_003343005.1 Rhea americana
GCGCACACGCGGGTCCCCGGGAGCGGGCGCCCCAGCCCGGCCCCGCCGTAGCGCTCTGCCGCCCCGAAGCCGCACGCAGATGGCCCTGGTGGGTCGCCCGCTCCTCGACAGCGGTACGCCTGTTTTTTTAAGCCACGCTGACTTCAGAGCTGCTGCACAGGTTTGATCGACTGCTGTGACCATAACATGGGACTTTGCACAAGCTCGAGTCACCCTTTTGAGCGGGCGCAGATTTTAAAGGACATTCGCTAACTCTTAAGCCATCTGACATTCAAAAATAACATGTAGGATTTGTTAAATATTAGGTAAATGGTGCTAATTGGGGGTCTGACTTCCTAACGCAAGCTGAGGGCGCAGCCTCAGGGTTTCTCCAGGCCCAGTACTTACACCAGGAACTTAATGTAGCTCCACAATCCCCAACATATCTGCAGCATTGGCGTCAACAAAACCAAGCAAAGTCTGAGCCTAAAAAAATTCCTAATCACACTTGTAGCCTACCTTGTGAACTGCTCTGGCTGCAGTGACTGCTGTCAGCCACGCATCAAGAGCTGAGCTAATTTTCGTATTCCCCAAGTGGGACCACATTTCACAGGCACGTTAACATGGACGGCCTTAAGCAAGCTGCTTACTGGGGTTTCACTCTCGGCAGAGGCCTTGCACTCGCCGGCTTCCAGGTGGTTTGGGTGCACCAGGCTGATGACCTTACAGGGCACCGCGAGCTGGCAGCCTGGCACGGACAGTCCTCTCTCACTGAACACCACTAACTTACCTGCACAGAAACAAGTCATTTTTTAGGTCTTTGTGAATACAGAAATTTAAGTTGTGTTTACACAGACCTCTACAGAGCTACTGCAGGCAAAGCTTTCTTAAATCCGCAGTCTGCAGAGCTGCACGTGCCTCTCTGCCCGGCCCATAGCCGCTAACAGCATTAGCGGGAGGGACGGATTGCCTAAATTCAACAGGGTACACGACCTTACTAGCACCATCGCGTTTTAGATGCCAATGGTACAGAGCACTCCCAAGTCTCTCCTAGTACTCCAAACTACTTGGGAATGCTCCATGCCTGCTCCCTCTCCCCCAAATAATTTGGGATAAATGAATTTTTCTCATGGAGTCCTTCCCCACCCCTCAACCCTTGCCAGCAAAGGGACAAAAGGAAGAGAAGAGCTACGTCATATACCAAAGAATTAAACAGAAGGAAGTACACTGATGCCATCTTCTCTAAAATCTCATTTAACAAAGAGACTGAATAATTAAACTAGAAAAATTATGAAACGTGATTTGCAAATAATTGTTTGGCACCCATCTGTACATATGTTGATCTGAATGTTGTTGATGAAATTTAATTTGACCTTACACAGTATCACAAGCACTGTTTAGCCAAACACAGCCAAAAATTTTGGCTATAGGGCTTAGGTTTTGTTTGCTTTACTCTTAAATTCACAACTAACAAAAACTAGTATTAGGACTGTACAATCCATATATAAAAAGGGTTGGTTTATTGTAGTTCAAATACATAAACTGAACAATCCCAACATTTCAAAATTAAACTTTAGAAACACAAGTTTAACATTCAAAACAGGAGTATAGTTTACAAGAATTGCCCAGAAGGGAAATCCACAGTCTAATCCAGAAGTATGTAAAGATCACTTTATCGTAAATAAAAATGTGTTTATACAACCGTCCTGTTCTGTTCACCACTGTTATTTTACCAAGTGTTTCCAACTGCGAGTAAAAATTATTAGACAAATCTTCACTTGGGCAGAGCAACCTGATTTCATTTCTAATTCATGTAATAGGGTAGGGAACAAAGCAGATCTGTGAACAAATTTAATTTGGTCTCTGTAGTCCTAATTCTCCTCTCACACAGCTATAACTGACTTTAATGGATTTAGTTCCATTTACAAAAGTGAAGGCAAGCAGAGAATCAAGACTTGTGTTTCTAGAACATGGTCTTCAGTAATCAATAATTTAAGCTATGAGACAGCATTCTATCTCCTCAGACAGGTGACCCTGGGTAACCATTAGGTCGTCTGTGGTACATCTGTAGTCTAAATTCAAACTACAAGTGCAATCATCCTTAAGACCTGCATATGTAAAACTGCTAAGAAGAATGCCTCCAAATATCAGACACCCACACCTTATATACAGATACTCCATTGCTCTGAGATCTGAGGTTACTAGACCCTGCCCACGCATCAGGATTTTTGTCAGTCATGCCCCACAAAGAAAATCATAAATATCTTTGATGTTCTCTTTTTACAGAGACCATTTTATGTTCACAAATGCTGCTTCTTCCTCTGCTCCTCAGATGGTTTTGCAATATATTCATGGTAATGTATATGTATAAACCTGACAGATGGCTCATGCAAGCTTTTTTGAATTAACAGACACCCTTGGCTTAAGAGTATTTCATAATTATTTTGTTGTTCGTCTTGTAGGCTCTGAAGCTGTGGGAGGTGGAGGTGGACCTCGACGGTCCAGGTCATCTACGTAGGACACAATCAGTTTGCGTCTCTCTTCTGGTACACAGTCGAGTACCAGATACCGCTTGTCATTCTGTAAAATCTTCTCTACATCTTTCAGATGTTGATCTGACTCCTGGATCAACTTTTTGGATCTGGAAGCAAGTATAAGAATTAGCATCTTACAGTCATCCAGAAAAATACACAGAACGCACTAGGAATTCATTCTTACCAGTGGTGGCTGGTATGCACTTAAAGAAACTGCCCTTGCCGTAAGAAACTGCAGGTAGAATCAGTGGGAAAACAAAGCAAAGGAAGGGTGCAGTGCCCTGGGTACCTCCTTAGCTAGGAAGATGCCATTTTAGGTCAGGACTAGTCGTATCAAAAACACTGTCTAGGCACAGGAAATAACGTTCGTTGCCACTATTAGTGCAATATTAATTAATCATCATGGAAGACTTGCCTCTCTGTGTGAAATGGCCTTGTACAGCACTACAAGAACTATACAAACCTAAAATCTAAGGGTGTGGGTGGGGAAATAAAGTTAAATTAAGCATCCAAATGTGGTAAACTATTAGTATTTGTATATTTAAGTCTCGGCTCTGGTCCAGCTTGATTGATAAGTTGTGTCCACCACATCAACCTAGAGCATTTTAACTGAGCTTACTGACAGCAGCATCACCTGAAACCAGATCTCCAATATACTGTAGTACTGACTGCAAATAGAAACATGCAGTTCATTAGGATGTAAAAAGCTTAATTTTTTCCTTTATATGTGATCTCTGTTTCTAATAGGAAATTTGTTTTGATCCCCAAGATTCTGTAGCAGCCTTAACTTTCCCTGAAATTGAGTGAAAGAGTTAACTGCTTTGTAAATCTGCCAGCACGTAAGACATCCTTTTAGTGAAATTCTCTCACAGAAATCTAACAAATTATTTTTATTATAGATTTCAACATAGCCGATATTTCTTTGCTCTCTACTCCAAACTCCTGAAACAGAAGTCTCACATCAGTATCGATCCTTCTTAAGTCTAAACCAAAGACTAATGAGAGCTGGCCCAAGCTCACCACAAGATGAGTTTAATGCCTGACAGTTCAGAATATGCTGAATACCACTCCGAAATCAACCAGAATCTGACATTTTTGTTAGCTTGATTTTCAGTATTTGTTTATCAGTGGAAATGTCAAAATAAAGCAAAACGAGACCTCTATCCTCTATCTGCTTTTTTTTTTACTTGTTACAAAAGGTTAAAAGAATGTAATGCAGACACCAAATTATGTTAAGACATGAAAAGTTTGCCATCATTTATATGAAAAAAATGCAATAAAAAAATTAACATTGTGCTACACACCTGTATGTTATAAATTTGGTCTCTTTCAATAGCGTCCGGAAGTCAGCTTTGGCAGTAATATATTTGTCTCTAATGTACTCCTCAAACTCCCTTTGTTTTTTCTGAAAGGAAAAGACAAGCTTAAAATACTGAATACCTGAAAAGCCTACAGATTAAGGACCTCATGTGACTGAGCATATTGAATAAAGGCAATAGTTACATGTAAATTATGTTTTTCCTTATTTTTGCATTTTTAATTAAAAAAGACTTAATTAAACAGCATTTTTGTTTACCTAAAGCAGAGACTGCTTCAGAAACCACTAACTTTCTTTCCTTCTCTGTATACTGCACAAGGCTGAAAGTTAGCAACAGTGATACAAAACTCTTACCCTGTCACTGGAAGAAAATTTAATGCACCTTGGATCTTCTTTAATGATTTTTTTAACTTCTTTCCATGTTGATGTCAAAGTTATCTTTCAAAAGAAGTAAAATTGGTTAAAATTACAAGAAAATCGTTAGATTCTAATCATAGGAATTTAAATGTCACTACATTTGAAACTTTAAAGAAAGTCTCCCAAGCACACTGGAACAACTTAAAAATACAGCAACAACTTTGAAGTGTTAGGTTTTAATCATTTCTATTAYGATTTTAATCAGACAATTGTACAATTCCCTTTTTATATTGCAATTTTTACATTGGCTTTTTTATTTGAGATGGTATTTTCAAACCAAAACCCTCGCAAGTATCATTCTCATTCCAACATCTTTTTTTCTGGTATATATTTATGTACATAAATACATTGTTCAAAATTACCTACAAATACTTACTGCAAAGTTACATGACTGTCATTTTATTCTGTTACACTAAAAACCTGCCTGGTATTCTAAGCATTTGTAACTAATGTATTAAAAATTAGTCTAAAACTTTAGTGTTGAAGAAAGCAGTGTGAAGCTGGAACATGATTAAAAATAAACAAGATTCACTAACACTCCACAATACAAAAGAGGTGATAGTTTTTCTGCAGCATTTATATGGAATAGAAGTTCAGATTCAGTAGCACAAGATGAAGTAGGAGAATATCAAGACAGAAGCAGTTGGTAAGATTATTTACAGGTATCTATTAAGACAAACATATGGGATATTTGAAAGAGCAAGATGGTATTAGTAAAATATATGAAATAACTCAGTGCTGAAGAAACATAACACCCTGCAGGAAATTAAAAAAAAAAAAAAAGTCATTGATTAGAAGTTCAAGTATGAATAAACTGAATGCCAAACAAAAAACACTCAAGATAAACAGGTAAGGAAACACACTACACAAATTCTGTTATGAAGAAGAAAAAAAAGTGGTGAAGCAAGTGAAGGGGCCCAGGGAAAAGATCATTCAGCTTAAGTGACAGAAATCCAGAAAAAGATAAATCACAATGAGCTGACAAAGCAGGATTTGTAGTTCAAGCATATACAGCTCTTACCGCTGATGTTTCATCCAGAAGTTGCCTAAAGTGCTCCCTCTTTTTTTTGGTAAGTGCTTCAATGTGTTCATTAAAAAGCTTCTCTTTTTCTTCTCTTTCTAGCAGGGAGCCAGATTCCCATCGATGATCTTTGCGGAGAGTCCTTCTGGTATCAGACCATGACACATCTGAAGAACGCACCTGAGACAAAAGAGAAAAGATTTTTAAAAATAAATTCTTCTGTGGTTCACCAGTAATTCTTATGCACTTCCTA
>NW_028186501.1:588202-620069 GCF_003343005.1 Rhea americana
AAAAAAAAAGAGAAAGAAGGAAAGACAGAAAGAAATAAAATCTGGTATCCTCCTCCCTATGTATAACATACTATAAGCGGTCTAGAAAGGCAGCCTCTGAGATAATTATTTATAAAGAGCCACTGGGAGCTTCACAATGCTTTGGTTTTAATCCAAAGAGCATTCTTCAAAGAGCTTTTGCATTCTGTTACTGGAACTGACTGCTTGGAACATGCATGGATTGTTTATTTTACTCTAGGAGGCAAAGGCCTAGTACACATGCAAATCAAACTTTATTTTGCTACTCCAACCCTCTTAATACAGCATTCACCATACAGGAAAACTACTGTCTCACAGGTTACCCCAACTAGTGGAACAAAGTAAACAGAACAGCAGAGAAATGGTAAGATGAAGACACTACGTTTGGAGCATGATGAAGACTGAAAAAGCTTAAATTAGTGAAACATTCCAAAAGCTCAACTTTACCTAATTTTCAATGGGCATATGAAAATTTCCAGTAGCATGACAAAGCAATCAAACCAAACAAAATCAAACCACTACCATTACTAGTGACATACTATAGTAGTATAGCAGAACACTAACCCTGAAAGTAAAGCATTTTCTTCCAATCAAGGTGAAACTCCCAATGGGGAAAAAGAGAAAGGGATGTGATTTCTTCTATATAAATGTAAATACAAATGGTAAAGAACTCCTATATAGTCAACGATTAAAAAAAAAATACACTGAAAAGCTCCTAGAACAAAGAAATCAGGACAGAACTATCCATGTATTACCATGTCAGACAGAAGCGCTTTGAAATTTTGGATAGCTTCTTCCCGTTTGTGCTGCTCACGTTCTCTATCAATTTCCTTTGTTTGTTCCGAACGAGCTTTCTGAACTTCCCTTTCTCGTTCACGCAAACTTGCCTCGATGCGAGCTTGTCTTTCTAGCTCCTTTTCTTTTTCAGAATCTAAATTCTGAAATAAAAGAACATAACCTTTTCTCAATAAAAACAGTAAGACCAAATATTTCAAACTTTCATTAGACAGTTAGTACATTAAAAGATTAAAATGGTATCAAACTAATGGCATTTTGGAATAAAATACTTTGACTCAAACCTCTTTATAAAGTGGTTTAAGATCTATGGATTAAAGAAAATGCACTCTGCTTTAACAGATATGTATTAGCAGTATTATAGGGTTTCCGCTGAGGAAAACGAATTTTGGTCACAATGCTGATTGCAGAACAATTTTCTTGGGAGCGTGTTCCTTGTGTGCCTTGACAAACACTAAATAATTCTGCAGTACCTTATTATTCATTTGACTAGTTTTAACTTCAACCATTAATTCCTTGGAAGAGGAGGGTAGGAATATTACCTTGAGACAGAAGAACTAGAAAAGAAACGGCACATGAACCATTTATATTCCTGAAAAAAGCCTAGCTGAAATTAAAATCACAGCAAAGAAGCCAATGCCCATTCTGACTGGAAGCAATCAGCACAGTGTCTGTACTTTTCAAAGTTTTATAGCCAGTAGCTTTACACCAGTCTCTCTCTTGCTCTACTAGATAAATTCCCCTGTGTGTGTGTGTGCATGCACACACGCTTGCATGCATGCACATGTATGCCACAAACATTTGCACCAGTAGAAGTATGAGGGATAACACTTAAAGCTTTCAGCTTTCTTTCCAGGGTCTATCTATAAATAGCTATGGTATAGTATTCTCTTTGGTAAAGAACTGGAGCACATATTAATCTATCTTCTATTTAGTTACTTAATACATTAACAGAAATGTAAACAGCAGGAAGTGCAAGGTTGTATTTCCATGTGCTGCATACACACCTTAGCTATTTTTTCAATGTACTGTTTGAAAAGATCTTCCCTTTGTGAAGAACTATCCACTGCTTTGTAACGAGGGTCAGTCTCTACTTTGTCCTTCACTTTACTCCAGCGAGACTGACTGTCCAGGTGGTGATTAGCCAGGAGTTCAAAGAAGTCCATTTTGATCTATTTCACAGACACAACAGAAAGACAGACAACAATACTTGAGAAAGGCTTTGATATCTAGCAGTTTACTTTTAGGAAAAAAAAAAGAACTCAACTTACCTCCAACAGAGGGAAGTATATTATTACTACATAACATTACAACTCAGGGAAAAAAAAATCACTAGAACGCTGAATTTAGATATAAGCATGTCTAAAATTCAATTTTTCTTTGGGACAATTTTGCTAAAGCAGACACATTAGGAAGATCTGCTAAATCAGAGATGAACTATATTTACTGATTCATCAGCATAGTTTATTTTACTTCAGTTTAAGC
The DNA here is from genome assembly GCF_003343005.1 of Rhea americana. Classification (NCBI taxonomy): domain Eukaryota; kingdom Metazoa; phylum Chordata; class Aves; order Rheiformes; family Rheidae; genus Rhea; species Rhea americana. Next base: position 590,501 of record NW_028186501.1, read on the forward strand.
TTCTTTGAGCTTTTATGTATCAAAGCAAAAAGTTACCAATTCTACATCATAGCATTTCACATATCCATACAACAGAAGCTATAATTTTAAACATGGTTCTCTAGCCAGATCAAGATTGTTATGGATTCATCCTCCAAGTATGCAATGAACAGAGGTTAAAAACTCAGATCTGTCAACAAATAGCCAAGCCTTAAGAAGATGGCTCTAACCAATGAAGAATTATCCACATACAGTAATTAAGTAATCACATTTAAGATGGATATGTAAATATACAAGCAAAGTTTAGTGAAATTTTTTAGTCTATTTTTTCAAGCAGAAATAGCATGCCAACACTCTCCATAATAACAGCACTGTGAAGGGCTGGTAGAAGATCAACTGTATCAGTTTTTCATCTAGAGATAAAACTAGCATCATGACATTTTCATCAAAACTCCCAGATTCAGCAGTTGCAAGAGCAACTACTATGTCGTTACTACATTTCTTTTTCTGGAGTAGATCTCCCTTGCTCCTGTCAGCACTTTAGGTCCTACGTATTTTTCCTTTTTATTTCCACCACTTCATGCCTTAGAAGTCTGGTTTGGCACTTGAGCCTCCATCTTTCTAAAGCACAAAAGCAAGGGAGTAGGTAGCCTCATGTGCTGAGTGGCTAGAACCCAGTGATGACCCTAGGGACACAAACAGGGTTAAGCATGCTGCCTTCATAGCATCCCAAACCCTGCTGGCCTATAAAACAAAATCCTTCATTGCAGCATACTACTAAGAAAACTTAGCTGGGAAGGGCTAGACATTCAATTTTTGCTATTCATCTCATCTGTTGTTAAAAAAATCAAAAACAATTCAGCTCTAGTACATAGAGGTTCATAAAGGAAGTGAACAGATGGACAGCTCTATCAAACTCTGGCTTCCCAGCAAATTGTCATACCCTGAGTCTCTAAAAACAATGTGCTTGGTTACAGCACATTAAGAATGAAATGAAGATTAGAACCAACATTCTGCAGGCTTACCCACTGATAATTTCAGCTCTTCACAATATTTAAAACATAAATGTAAAAGGCTTTATCGACCTTCTTCTTTACTATCTCAGAAAGATAGTAAACAGACTAGAAAATAACCGCTTAGTACCAGTGGAGAAGTCACTCTGCATCTATAGTACTATCATTTTTCCTTAAAGAAAGTAAACGAAATGCTAAGCAAACCATTTACTCATTTTAAGATTAAGAATGTTGCTTCAAAACATCTCAAAACATGCATGCAGTATCAAAAATAAGAAGCTTTCTAAGCCATGGCATTATAAATTTTTAGTTTAAAACAAATTAAACAATTCCCAGTTACAACAGAAGTCTATAAAGTAAGGGTATCTTGAAGTTTAAAGAGAAGCACTCTGTAAAAATCATATATGCATACAGATATGCAAGATGTCTTTTAAAACATATTTCATGGAAAAACAGGGTTTTGAAAAAATATATGTACCTATGACACTGCTGGGAGTACTCTGGCAGTAGCTGCAACTAAAACCCAAATCCAACAAAAAGAATACAGCATGTAGGAAGGTATTTCTACAGAAACTGACAGTAGCCTTCCCATTCCCTCTTTCAAAGGCTGAGTGCTGCGTCACTACTGAACAGCTACTCTGAAGTGCAGAGACACCATCTTGGCCATCTGTGGTTTTACTAATTACTTATTTAGCATTACATAGCCAATTCCCTCCTCAGAAAAATGAATACTTTCAGACCTTTAATACTCTTACAGCATGGGTTTATGTTCAGTTAGAAGTGTCTTTCAACTATATTGCACATTACACAAGTATTACAATTAGTTTCTTCAATAAAAAGTGATAAGAACTTCAAAACATAAGTCAAAAACTGCTTGCCAGGGAATAATCTTTTAAGATTACAGCTCTATGATGTTAGAGATCTAATATATATCCTTAATATATACTAAACACGGTAACTATCCTGGCCAAGGAAAACACTATGTAAGTGAACTACTATAAAGAAATCTTGTCACAGGATAGATAACAGATGACAGGAATCAGCAAAGTGGGTTACAAAATGTGTTTGCAATTGAACATTTTAGTAAATCTACATAAAGTTGGGCTTTTGTGCTTGTCTGCTGGTATTGTTCATCCTGAGGACATGGAACAATACCATGTTCTGGAAAAGTGTATTAGCGACTTTACGAGTTATCAGCTCATAGTTAGTTCCCAAATATCCACGTTTTCAGATGAACACATACTTTGCTTATCTCCATGATCTGAGAAGAATTAGAATTCTATTTACTCACTAAAAATAACCAAACAAATAAAATTAACCATTTGAAAAGCCAACTGTTCCATCACCATCCAATAAGTTGTGTCTCAATGAAGCAAAAATAAAGCATGTTTTTAAAACCCTTACGTTAAAGATTTCTGTAAAGTTGATCCTCCTTAAATAAAGATTTTAGGCTTTTAAAACAGACTGAGAAAGCTTCTGGTTAAATGCCTTAGTTTATTTTTTATTTTTTAAAATCTTTTAAGCACTTTTAAAAACAAAATAAGACTGAAAATATTTCAGGTGTATTTAGAGGCTTTTTTTTTTTTTTTTTCAGTTAACACATTGTAGGTACAACTCTCATCACTTCACAAGGAAAAAAACTAAAAAAATGTAAAGTACCGGAACTGCGGGAGGCTAAAGTCACCACACAGAGATACCAATTCTTTCCTCACTAGGGAATCCCATATTATTTGCGTGTCAGTGATTGACAGCTGTCAGACTGAACTGATTGACAGGCCGCACAGCACATAACTGTAAAGTCTATCCACTTGTTATAAAACAGAATACATAAAATGGTTACAAAAGGCTTTTGGAGAAAAAAAACATTATTTCAAAAGCAAACAAACAATTTCTCTTTAACTTTTCAACTTTAGAAAAATCATGCAATAATAAAATAAAACAAGTATTTACATTCAACTAGACTATTTTTAATTTGCAAGAATGCTTTTAAATTCCATATTTGTAATTCAAACCGTATGTAAAAGTCTAGTTAGTTTTCAAGCAAATCAATTCTCCTCCATAAAGCACAATCATTTATTGAAAATATCAGCAATAAGCCAAAATTCAAAAAAAATTGAGAATACAGAATCAAGTTAGAAGATCAGAGCACCTAGTTTTAAAAAGAATTATGCAAAACTTACTCAATAACTAAGTTGTTCCCAAATCTAGTGTGCTATTCAGCATTTTTCTCTTCTGTAAGGATTCTTAGTAAGTGAAATTTACATTATCTTTTTACAACTGAGTAAATATTGCAGACTTTAAAATGTCAAAAATGATTACGCTTTAGAGGTATTTTCTCCATTCGCACAACACACAGGGACATTTAAGTAAACAGCTGCACATTTTGATGGTAACATTATTTGATGCCACTTCCATAGTAGTCTGCTTTCCTAGTGGTGAAAGCTTGCTCCCTACTATTGACAGTATAGTCAAATGACATTTGGAATTCATTAATCTTTAATAGATGACCTTTAATTCTAATAACCACCAGTTTATACATAGGATATGTTTACTGAAAGATTAAAAAGTCACTAAAGTTCTAGCTTTTAGATGCAAAGAGAAGATATGGAAGCTGTCTGAAAATTAAATGGAGTAGCCCATAGAGAATTTTGAGATTTCACTGCCTCCATTGAGAGGACAGAGAGGTAATGGCCAGTCATGGGTTTTCCAGCCACACAGGACAAGTATCATTTTCTTTTTAATGCTTCAAAATAATATCACTTTTTCAAAAAACAAAACAAAAAACAAAAACTAGTCATCATTCAGTAAAGAATATAACCTTGCTTGTTTATAAAGACTATATTAAAATCAACTCTTTAAGTAAACTCAGTTTCACAAATTTAAGTAACTTCAATTCTCTACTCTCTAACAGCTGGCCAGCATACCTGCAAACTTAAAATCATTAGTTTAGAAAGACCAAAGAAAAATCTGTGAAGCATTTACATTGCAAAACATTAATGAAAAGGAAAGGCATACAGAAAAGAAGTACTAGCTTTGTCCTATTTCACTCAGGCTCACACCATTCATACTGCTGGAACTAAAAATCACCTTACCTTCTCACCTCTGGTCTTCGAATCTTCTTTTTCCTTCTTTCTTGCCGCTGTGATAAATTCATTAAACAAGGCCTCTCGATCTTTCATCTTTTCAATTGCCTTGAATCTCGAGTCTTTAGCATGCTTGGCTGCAAATTCACTAAAAGTAGTTCTGCAACAAAATGGCAAGTGAACTAATTTGGCAGAGCTGTCTTTGCTGGGAAGCAGGTTCAGCAGAGAAATATTGCTTCTGCTAAAATATGTGCCAGAGAACAATTGGAAAAAAAAACAGAACAACAAAAAAAATCCACCCCATGTTCTCAGTATAGAGATGCTCGATCAATGAACTATAGAAGAGAGTCAGGTTTAGGCAGACATACAAAAAGTATTGTTAGAGACAAAGTTTTTTCATAGCTATCTGCAGGATGCGCAGGTTTAGGATAAGAGATTACAGTACAACCAAGGAAAAGAAATGAACAAACTTAATTGTCTACAAAAATTTTCTTGTGGGCTAGAAGTTCAGCCACCAGTCTGTCCAGGTATTTCACAGCTGTGAAATCCATAATTTCACGTGCATTCTCTTGCAGCCAAACTATGCTATGAGAGCACCAAGAAAATCATCATTTTGGTGTTCGTCATTTTTAACACCAAAATGCTAGCTAAATGAAATTTTCCTCCTACAGTGAACATTGTATAGTCTAATCTTAATCACAAGGAGTTAAAATACTTTAAGCACTATGCACAGTACCAGAATTTCAATCTATTTTACTTGTAGCGTCTTCCTGACAGGTGTCTCACCTCCTGGAACAGATTCCGATTTCAGATGTGCAGTAGGTACAGTTCTGCCACTTACCTCGAGGCTGGGGGGGAAAAAAAAAGTCCACCCAACCCCCCTCCCCACTGTGCTTTTTCCAAGTTCTGATAAAAATCCAAGTTCCAAGAATAGAGACACACTTGTAATCTTACGGATGTTTTCATCACAGCATGGAAATAATTACACTTGGAAAATCCAGCCTACTGTTGCTGTAGGGTAAATTGAAACAAGAAGAGAATTTGGTAGCTTATTCAAAAAGACCAGAAAGTGAACGTACAGCTTCTTGAAGAACAAGAGCTGTTTAAGTAAAGTGGAACAAACTCTCGAGCATGTTTGGATGGATGTTTAAAAAAAGTAGTCTGACACTCACAGAAGTACAGCAATATCTTTAGACAAACACTGAAACCAGAAGACAAAGGATAGGATTAAACAAGACTGTCTTTCAACTGGAATTCTCTTCCCTTCCTCCTCCCCCCCCTTAATTAGGTAATAATTAGCCCCAATATGACACACCGGAGATAGCTTTAGTTTCCTCAGTCTCTGAATGATGTTAAACTTGTCATTGATTTATTTTTTTCTTAAAACACCTCCATGCCTCCATTCTTCTCAGACAACTGTCAAAATTACTACCCCCAAAAGTCTACCCTCATTAAATGAGCAGATAAGTGTTTTAAATAAAAGATAGATTTAAAGATTTAAACAGATTTAAAGTAATTTAAAGGTTAGCAAAACACTGTATTCCATCTGATTTCCAACATATGCCACTGAAAAAAAATCAAGCTGAAGCAAACCAAAGGAGCTGTTATTTCACCATAAATAGTTGACACCTGAAAAACCAAGAGATGCTGAAAAAGAATGCTTTAGAGCTCTTCTGGTAACACAAGAACATATTTCATGAATTGCATGTAAGAAAGCTGTGAAACAAAATTCTAGCAATAAAATCTAGAATGTTAATACATTTACTATCATCATTATGCTATTATCACTGCATTTACATCTGGATGTGAAAGGTATGCAATAATTTGTATATTAAAACAACTAGAACATTCTATAATACTATCATCAACATACTCTTTAACCAGAAAAATGCACCCAAGGCCCACAAACTGATATTTTCTTACAAAGAACTCACCCCTCTAGTATTTCTCACAGACTAGTAATATTCTTAAGGAGAAACAAGGTTATTAAAGAAATCTTGCAGTGGTGCATGAGGCCTTTTTCACAATACAGACAACACACCGGAGATTCCTTCAAAATGACTTAAAATACATAAAACATAACAAAGAGAAAGTTTTATTATTATATGGGTTTATATTATGCATTAGGTAAGTAGAAGCAGGCAAAGGGAGATTTCAATAATATCTGATCACTTTTTTTTTTTCTCTTTGGCAAGTTCGAAAGAGGTAAGTATTGAAGGGTTAACCTATCTAATACCAACCAACATACTTTGTTTTAATAAAGTTAATGTATATGAATGAGAAAGAAGCTCCTACCTTGGATTAATCTTTGCTTCTTCCATCATTTTCTTGAAATCCTCCTTGGCCTGCATTATTTTGTTTTTCTTCTCCTTGCGCTCCTCTTCTGCTCTGGTTTTCACATACTGATCAAACACCTACAGAAACACCAGTCACTTTCACATAAAAATACAAACCTGAAGTCATGTAAGTTCTACGAAAGGAGAGAGAAAAATCTGATTTCTTTTTATTTTATTTTTATTTTTTTTTTTTTTTGCTATTTCCCTTTCTTTCATCACAAATACAGACACAGACAGGTAGAAAGCAGAGTTAGGAAACTGCTTATATTTCAATGTGCAAATTCCTCCATTCTCCTAAATATACGGCATACCACACTTATGCATGTAATCTGAGACCTGTAAAGAATTTTCTTACACATTCACATGATGTTAACATTTTTCTGGGTCATATGTTTAGTAAAGCAGACACTTCCTGTATGCCTGAGGCTCTTCATTTCCCTATAACTGTAAGACAAAAAAGGCTTCTAGAGTGAGAATCTGCTTAACAATAAAAATGTGATTTATGTTTTTTATTTTCCACATTTTTAAGAATATTCATTATGCTAATGTTTTCAGGATACTGGAGATCCTCCCTATTTCATCACGTTTTTGTGAGCTCTCTGCATGCATATACTCTTCACTACATTAAAATATCAGATCTTACAACAGTCAGAAAAATAAAAACAGATAAAGCTAACAATTCATTTTTCTTCTTGCTGTGTTTTCCTGTTTCCAGACAAACCCTAACTATAACCAAAATCCCTTGCAACATTCACCACTTAAGATTAATAGGAAAAAAAAAATACTGGACTGAGGATTTTGGTAAAGCTTGTAGGAGCTCTGCCTAGAATAGAAGTGAATTTGACTTCTCCTTTACCTGTTTTCTTTCTTTCGGATTGAGAAGTAAGTAACGAGGATCAAAAACTATCTTGTGTAGCTCTTTCTCCCATGTTGAAAAAGCAGAGACCTTTAATTAAAAAAAGAAAAAGTCAAATTTTTGACAATAATTAAGTTTCCTTAAATATACAGAAGTCATGCAGTCTTGCTTAAAAACTACAGGACATCTGATGAAAAAGGGGACAAATCTATTCTTAAGTTTTTATCACTAATAGATGATGAGCAGTGGGAAGCTGGCATAGCAAGTTGCAACACTAATTGGCTCTGAAATTTTCTGAATAATAACACATACCTAATTACTCTCATTAAAATAACTACCACTGTGTGACATTTTAAAAAAAAAAAACCATTACATCACAAGAAAGCCTTGACATTCTGTGTTCTTATATCCCATATCTGCTCTATGCCTTTTCTAAATGTTACGAGCTTAGACAAGAATTCCGTTATGAAACAAATCTCTGCATTGAAATATGTCCAAGGTCATCTTAAATAAGCTTCATTAAAACTATCCCATAAAATTCAGTTAATCTGGAATCAAATAAAAGCTGTATAGGTAGCTAGAACCACTGCTATTTTTCATAGTTATTATATAAATTTATACTCAATAGCCCAATTCAAAGCAAGTATCGAGTAGACTTCAAAACCAGTTAACTAAAAACAGTCTCTCATTTAAGAATATTCCTATAAGGATATACAGACTACAGTGGAATTTACTGGTTCTATCACATTAGAGTGTTTTCAGAAACATCAGTTGTGTGTCCAGTTTCTATTTATTTTCAATGGCAGCTTTCAACTAGGTATTTACTTGGAAAAAATAATTTGTCTTGATACTGTTTAATTTCAATTAATCAGAAATCAGATTTATAATTGTAACCTTTTCTGAAATATGAGATTGTTACAAAATTCATTCATTAATTAGAAAAAGGATGAGATTGTAAGTACTGCAGATTCTGAGTTAACCAAGAATTAAGACCTCTACCCGAACACCTCTGTCTCTTCCCCTCTCCCTTCTCTCTCACACACACACTTCTTTCTCTGACCCCTCTTTCTAGAAGCATGTCCTTGAACTGTTTCATCCGAGCCTCCAGAGGGACAATTGCTCTCTCTCGAGCAGCTTTAATTTCAGCTTCCATAGCAGCCTCCTTCTCTGAATCAATATCTTTGTTATCATCTTTCCTAGAAAAAATTAAACATACAGTATAACTTGAGAAGCCATGGATCTACCCTGCAAGTTAGAAACTGAATGACATCAGAACAGAATGGATGTATTAGGTTAATTCAAAAGTGAAGGTTTACAAGTCAAAAACTGTTTCTTGCCTAAGAATGTTTTCGAGCTGAAACAGCTCTAACAGCTATTAAAAATATTCTTAACTTCAGTGCTAACAAATGAGTCAAAAAGCCTAACATCTTTGTATTCAAAGGTCTTGTCAGATATGCAGTGGATTATGCATTACTCACGCTTACTGTCTTATCTTTTGTTTAAGATGAGGCCATGACGAAGAAGTTGGCTCAAACTGAGAACAACCATCATAGCAGAAAATGTCAGAACACAATATTTTTTTCTATGAACACATTTCTGAAAAACTGTTTTCATGTGAAAATTTGTTTGCTAATTATATTTACTAAGAGTAAACAAGCTTAGCCCCAAACATAAACTCCCAAAGTCCTAATTACAAACAACTTGAAAATCACACCTAAAGACACACGGTAACAAAATAGTGAATCTACTTTTTAAGGAATAGGTTTAAGTAACTCATAGTTAAGTGACACATATCACTTTCAATAGGCAAAACATATGAAAAGAATTAAACAAAATTCATAATCCTTTTGTAACAGAGTAAGCTCAAGCCTTTCACAGAATAATTGATATGAAAATCTAGATGGTTGAACTTTTTGCCAACAAAACATGTTGACAGAACTAAAACAGCAAGTATTGTAAGGAAACTATTCAAGGTAAACTCAAAACATTCCTTGAGGTGAACAGCTAACTTTTGCTACTTATTTCAGTTTCTAATGATTTCCAAAGCTGATGTTAGTTCCTCTACATATGAATTTCAATCCTCTCTAAAGAGGATATAAAATACTTCAGTTGCCAATGTGAAATAGCAGGAAGGTGACAAAGCGTTTGTCAATCTTGTTCCTGTTATTGCCCTGCTGAACACAACAGTATAGGCACTGCTCCTACAAAAATTTAGTTTACGCAAATCACTTAGTATTGGGGGAAAAAAAAAAGGGGAAAAAAAAAAAAAAAAAAACTTACTTGCGCTTTTTAATTTTAATAGGTTCATCTTCATTTGCTTCTTCTGTAGATTCATGCTCTTCTCTAACTGTAAAATAGATTTCATTAGTATTTCAATTCTACATTTATGATAAGTTTGTAACTTACATCTGAAGTCTCCTGCAAAAGCAGAGGATAGACAACTTGCAATATTAATGCATTCTGATGAAGTATGACATGCGCTCTTCAGTCACTTTCAGAAAAATACAATCAGAATTTGGTGGCAGAACTAATGGACTACTAGCCAGCTGTATATTTAAAGTGACAAACACTGACCTCTTATTTCCAAGAAAAAGCTCCATCAGCCTAAATGTCCTAATGAAGCAATTACCTACTTACGCTTTGCTCTCCTCCAGCTAACAAGCCCACATGCCACTAGTATCATTTATTAGAAATCACGCCAGAAAAAAGTTTCATTCTCAGCAGCCTCTTAACAACAGTTGCCAAAAAAAGAAATCATTTGAAACTGTATACTAGTCCATGTTTTGTAAATTAAATCCTCTTCTGTAAGTGCCCACTCATACTTCATGATTAGATCCTATTGACTTAGTTTTCTCAGTTTTTAGATGTTACTAGTTTTAGAAATCAACATAAAAGAGATAAATTATATTCAGATTTTAGAAGGTGGCAATAATATTGCTCTTACTAAATTTTTTTCCTTCTTCCATTCCTTTTTTGTGAGGAGGTTCTTGAATAATTTTGTCCACATCAGCTCTTCCAATTAGGTCATCTGGTCGGTCCCACATAGAAAGACGAGTGGTAGGGTTGTAGAAGAAAACACGCTCATCACCGGTCCACACCACACACCTAAATATTTAACAGACAAACAGAAAATCTTGTTTAGTTTTGTTTTTATTCCTTTTTTATACCTATTACCGCATGCAAAGCCTGAAATCAGTAAGAATAAGACAAAAAAATTTAATATTGGAGAATTCAGATTTCTTTTGTAAGTCACTGAATGTGCATCTACAGAAAGAAGAACTGCAAGTAGACATTATTCAAAGACTTATTACAAATAGTTGTCTTACACAAAGACATTATACAAAGACTGCAGCTTGGTAGAATTAAATATTCCATTAAGTCTTGAGCAAATTGAATCTTCAGTTGAAGTCTGAAACCAGCTTCTGCAGCATGTATTGAAACAAGTTGTTTCATGAGTAGCTGAATTATCAAAATACGTTTTTTTTTTTTTTTTTTTCCTTAAATATACTGTGTACAACATGCCTGCATGTTCACAGTACTCCTCTCTCTCCTTTCTGAAATATCCCAGTCTTCCTTTTTGGATCCATGAATCATGACCTGCAGGCATGAAAACTCAGTCTAAACTACACATACAGTGACTAGCTACTCAGTAACATGCTGTCTGTTCAATTAGCACCAACATAACCAGTACAGAAGTCTTTACCACACGATATTGGAGTGAAGTAAAGGAAATATGGGAAGGATGAACGGATCCTAGTTTGTATGCTTCTCTCCTAGCGACCATTTGCACAGAATATGTCAATATGCATTTGTCCATCACATTTCAGTAAATTCAAAGTTATTGGGAGGGAAGGTTGACACAGACATTATCCATGCTTGCATATTCTGGACACTGAAAAGTAATGTTCCACACATGCAAAGATATAGTATTAGTTTACTTATAAGTAAACTGTTCCCCAGTTCCAATATTTCTGATGTTTTTCCCCAAACAATAGAAAAATACATATTAAAAAAAACCTTTAAATTGCTTTCATGTGAATAGTGACTACAATAACTTTGCTGGATAAGAAAGAGCATTCAATGGCTAGTACATTTTCATTGTGCAGCTGCTGTTACAGAGAACTATGAACAGCACTAGACAGCAACATGTGAAATACTACAAAAGGAACTTCTATGAAAACAAGAGGTTAGAGGCATCTAGTGCCACAGAAGTTTGGTGGGGACAAACCCTGTATTTAAATTGTGTTTGGATTGACCATAAACCATAGTTTTTAACTTACATAGAGAAAATACACTGCAACTCCATTTGAGAAAGGAATTGATCTTATCCTCCCAACAAGATCACTTGCTATTGAATAAAAGCATTATGGTCACGGTCAGATTCAGGTTGTACTTAATGCCCAACTATCAAATATTTCTAGTGTCCACAAGAAATACTGAATTATGGTTTTTCTCTGCTAACAGCTTTTAAATTTGATTTTACTAGTGCTTTTCTATCACGAGATGTGATAAAATTCTTCTCTAAAAAAATACTTGTTTTAGATAGCTGAATTAGATTTTGGGATAAAGTATACCCAATCTCTTCAACCCCTTCAAAATATCATGGTTAAACTGGATCAACGAGAACAAAACACACAACACCCCCCCGGCCCCACCCTACCCTTATCATGAAGGTCTTTATCTTGGTCAGCTAGACACACTACGATTTTTATTTTTAAAAAAACATACATTACAGGAAGGGTAACCTCTTCAAGACATCATACACCAAGGGCTATTTATGAGTAGCAATTCCTCCCCCGCAAAAAAAAAAAATATATTCTTTTCCCAAGGCTTAAGGACAGAACTTACAGAAGTTCAAGATTTTTTTTGGCCAGTATATCATACCAGACTAGGAGAAATGAGTAGCAGATGAAGGAGGCTGAGACACAGAATCAATCTGACAACATATCTCAGTACTGCAACTAGTGTGGGGTTGAAATGGACTATACAATACACACCACTCAACACTAAGTACTACTGCAGTGCCAACAGTGTTGGCTGCAGGACTCTAACATAACTTATTTGAGAGAGAAGTGTAATAAGAATAGGATATGCATATACTATCACCTTTTCTAACTATCCAAACACTTTCCTTGTGGCAATATGAAATTATGTTTCAACTCCTCAGGACCCTGGGGAAAGTCATAACCTACCATGGGGTTCCTGGAATAGGAGTGGTTGCAACAGGTTTGGCTTTCTGAGCTGCTTTTTCTTCTTCAGTCATTTCTTCCTCCTTCGGTTCCTCGAGGGAAAAAAACAAGTTACAAGATTCAGGCAATGATAACTGGCCAATTTTTAGTTTATAGTAAGGTAATAAATTTGCTTTAAACAAGTAAATGCATTTTGAAACAATGATAATAAGCAGCTCACAATTATGCTTCATCCACACTTAAAGAGCAGCATTAGAATTTCATCTCAGACAGTAATCTCTATTTAAAACCTCAATTCAGAAAATCTCCAAGTGTTTGCTTAATTTTGACTGCAATGGAACCTTATTTAAATGCTTTCCTGGATCTACATGAATCCTTGATGTCTAAATGCAGGGACAATAGTGTAGTTTTTCCACACTTTTTTTTTTTTTTAATTCTAAAAAATCATTTACTTGAAAATGAGACATGGAGTATGAAACAGTCAAAAGTATGCAATAACCTTTGTAACAGAAAAAAAGCAAGATAACAAAAGAAATAGCAATTACCTCAAAAGTAAACACAGCAAAGTGGTAGTAAAAAGCAACTGAATACTGCATTTTTGCTTACTAATCTATATTGAGGTTCACAGAAAACAGTATAAAAGTTATTTTCATTCAAACACTTTAACGTCTTCAAGAACTATGCTTTCTCAGCATGACAGAGTAACTTACTAGAAAAAATGATTTTGTTTATTGCAATGTTAAGAGCTCAAAAATGTGCTGTAACACTGCAGTTATTTTCTAGGACGAGTGTTCCTAACAAACTAAACTTACTAGTTGTACCACATGGAGAAAGTGTGAATTTTGCTTCAAAATTTCAAAAAAAAAATTAAAAAAAAATTGTTTTTCAAAATAAAGAAATTTTTAAAATCTATTTTAGTATTTCAAACATTCAGGACAAGTTAAATTCCTTGGAACAAATTAAGGTAAGGGAGATAATGTTAATTTATTTAACTAGCTAACTATTTTTCTACGTTCTTATGAATTCCATAACATAACTCACATGTTCTGTATTTTTCTTTTCAAGATGATTTTTTCTTAAGTTAAAAAAAAAAAAAGTAATAAAAAATATATAAAAGCTATGAGGCCAAAAAGGAAGGCTTTCAAAATCACCCCAGGAATTTAAGAACTCAAATTACTAACCATGGTCTCCTGTCAATATGCCTGGTCTACAGATGCATCCACACCTGTAGGATGTAGGATTCAAAATGGCGATACTGACTATTTGGTTGCAAGGTCTTTTACCTCCTTTATAAGTTCTTTTATAGGTTCTTCTTTTGGCTCTTCTTCTTCTGTCTCCATTGGTAAAGGCTCCTCCGTAGGTTCTTTAATCGGCTCTTTAATCTTCTCTTCCATTTTTTCTATATAAGAAAATAATTTTCCTTAATATTATCCCTGAAATAATTCAAATCACTATTGAACTTTAACAGATTTGGTTTTTAATTATCATTTTACAAGCACAACTTTTTTTTCCACCACTTTTCATCCTTCTTGGCTTTATCTTGTCTGTTTATAAAGACCAGATTATCTCCTGTGGTAAGATTATTCATTTTGGAAACAGAAATCTTGTAAGGTAGCCTCTTTAAGAGTTTGCTAAAGTGTATCAACAGAAATAGTCAAAAAACCACTAGGGTTAGCAACATTAACCTTTAAGTCTTAAAACTCTAAGCTTCAATATTTATTTTAATAAGAGATACTGGGGTTTCAGCAAGGCAACTAAAAATACTTTTTCTTTTTAAATACATCTTACGAAATTGATGCTTAATTGGAAACACATTCAACATATACGTAAAAAGGGAAGAAAAGATGCCTAGAGTCCTTCAACTATGTGGCTAGCTGCTCTATGATATACACACCATTGACAGCGCTCTTCCACATCAGAGTGCCAAAAATTTCCTTTGATTTCAAATTGTCTTTCATAAACAGTATTTGTTAAAACTTACGGTCAGATAATCAATTCAACTGACACCTCTTTTTGGAAGCAAGCATCTGACTACAAAGAAGTCTATGAGATGAATGTTTAGAAAACTAAGAAGCTGATTTAAACTAAAGTTTAAATCAGGTACCAAAGGTAGGAAAAAACTGAAAAGAATTAAATTAACTCAAGTCATGTAAAAAGCAGTTAATAATGAGTACAGTCAGGGCTAGATTTGTGTAAGGATTCCAAAACTACTAAGAAACATTTTCTAGAAATTAATTTGGGTGCAAAACTGAAGATTACCTTCAGATATCAACCACCATTGACAAAAAGTCAGAAAATTCGTTGAAAATAAACTGAGGATTGCTCTGTGCCCATTAAAAAAAAAGATTTTATATAACGAATAAAAATACTTCTTTACTCAGCAAGATCAGTATTTCCTATCTTAGAGGCTTTCACTTCAGTAAAAAGAAATCCTGTTATTTAAATCAGAATTCTTAGAAAGATAGGAATCCATCATTTAAAATAGTTAACTATATAATGTTTTGAATATGGCTAAAGTAAGATTTCCTGCAATTGCTGAAAAAAATCAGTAGACAATGAAAGGAAGTTCTATTGGGTCTGACTGGATTTGTTTTCCTAAAACATTTTATAAACAGAATAAAGCTCACAGGATTTTTGCCCCCTTCACTCTTATTTCTAAAACAAGAACAATTTCTGTTCAAAGTGATATCCGTTGATAATAATGTGGATGCAAATAAACAAGTCACAGAATATAATGGGGGAGGGGGCAACTTACTTTTTCTCATATTCCAAAACTGTTATACACTTAGCTTTTCAACTTCTAAACTTTAGGATTTCAGAGGTCTTCATTCCTTCTTTGTTTACAGAGATTTTAAGAAGAATTGCATTTTCCCCCCACTTTCTATCCTTCTGCAATGGAAATCTTCTCAAGCATGTGAGTATAAGTACTTATTTTCTACTGGAGAAGAAATACATGCATTTAAGTGCCACAGGTTTTGGAAGCAACTTTAGAACCAGATACACTTATCATATCTTGCAAAATAAAGAAGCTACAATTTTCAGACTCATAATCAACTCAAATGGATATTTATAATGAGGATATCAAAATATACTTAAGGGAGAAAAAGTGTTAGAATAATTCTTGTCCATATTTTCAAACACAATCATTAACCATTTAAGTAATTTTACCTAGTATACAGATGCGCTAAAAAAAAAAAAAAGAACAAAACAAAACAAACAAATGCACCTTTTTCTTTCAGTTCTTGAGGTTTTTCCCATGTTGACTCCAAAGTCCTATTGTTATAATAATAAGTCTTTCCATCTGCTGTTTTGTACTCTGTCCACTCAGACACTGCTGTTGCTCCAGCCAACGTAGCAGGGGAAGCAGCAATAGCAACTTGAGGATGGATCATAGGTACAATGGGAGGGGCCATTCCTGGCAAGACACCTATGTAAATAAACAAACAAGAAACAAACAAACAGACAAAAATCCAGTAAGTAACAAGGATGTACCTAAGAACCACAACCTACCACTTTAATGACTTAGTTTACAAATAATCAACTTACACAAATAAAATTTGTTTTTAAACTGAAATTGGAAAGGAATTCACTGTTATTAAACAAACGTCTCATGTCTTACAATCAGTAGGGCCTGTATTACCAGCCAAATTAGACAGCTTTTAATTTAGGAGTAGTGTGTAATTCTGCATAGCACAAAGTTTGTTAGTTTTTAGATTTTTTTTCTTGTAATACTTCAAGATTTTAAGTATTACATAGAAAAAAAGTCTATTAGTTCTCCACAGCAAGTAATTGTTTTTAAAACAATCTACTCCACTGCATAATCCCACTGCCATTTTAAAAATAATTCTAATGCACTTAAAAACAAAAACAACAAACAGAAAAATTGGCCTGAAGTAGCCATACAATATAATATAGAACAAAATTATTGCAAAAATCTTAAATCTTGGTTTTTTAAAAAAGGTTTTAATTCATTATTCAGAGCCTTGGATAAAACTGGTGGGAAACAAACTTACTTCAGATTGTGTCATGTTTTTGTTTAGTAGTGAAGGTTGATTGCAAAAAAAAAAATCACATTATTTCACACCCTAAAGCAAAACATCAAGTAAATATCCAATGATAAAAAAGCTAGAATGCTACGTTACTATTTCCCTGGTCATTCCAATGAAATGGATATACTGAATATATTCTGAATGATAACTTCTAAAAAAAACCAAATTAGCTTTCCAGTAACTAGGACTAGCATCATAAGATCACAATTTTGAGCTTTTAACATTTACATCAAAAGGTTTACTTTTAAAATAAGCAAAAAGTACACAATATATATTGTAATAAAATCACTTCAGTAAATGACTTTTAAAAGTAGTTTTAAAAATGAAAATTAATACTACAACACATACACGCACACCAACATGCGAGCACAGTCATGTCACTATACATGTGGAAGTAGGAAAAACAAAAATCCACACACAAGAAAATCGTAACTAAGAAGTATGGGCATGAGGAGGTTCACAATTATTACAAAACTCAATGATTACAAAAACTGTACTGGATTTTTTTTGTATTATATAAGCTAACACTAACAGTTAATTTGGAAAGTTATTTCCTGGCCAAATGTGATATTTGCATTTATATTGGATCTGAAAATAAAGTATATAGAGTCATTCATTTGGGGAAGCAAATAAATAAATAAAAGAAACAACAACATTCACTACCATGCCAACTTACAGACAAAACGAACTAAGATGGTTTTGAAAATTACCGGTCTTGGTGGTAGCGACTGTCTTTACATACGGGCAGCTGACTATTTGCATCATTGCTACACCTGCAAAATGGATAAGCAAGCATGTTGGAAAGCTGCCATTGTATGTCAGCTACCACTGGGAGTCTGGACATTACAGATTTCCTGCTACAATTTGGAATGCCACTTTCAACTGGCAAAGAGAAAGCTCACTGGCAAGAAAACATAAGTAATTTTTGCTCCAACATCATAAGCCAGATTAAATATAAAACTAGTTTTAAGCTGCTGCAATAGTTTCTGCCTACATTAAACCACCTGCTTAGCATTTATTAGACAAAAAAAAATCTGAAAAGATTTGAATGAAGGCTCAGGGGTTTAAGTTCAAGGGGGAACTCGGCCCTCTTGCAGTGAAGTACCACAGAAAAAGACTCTCCTAATGGTGCTGTCTTCCACTGACAGCATTTGCTCAGACAGATCCATCAGAGCAACAGCAACAAAGAGAAACCAGCAGTCTTCACTATTTTCAGTCCGTTGCTGCACTGAGAAAGTTGCCATAAGAGTGGAAGGACAGATTTAAACTAGTCAGACTAGCAAGGAGTGGTGGGTGAAAGCCAAGCTCAACCCAGGGAAAAAGTTGAGGGAATCAGAGTCATTAAGGAAAGGCTAGAGTGAAAGAAGGAAAAAAACAAAAGAAAGCAATGAAGCTGCAAACAGAGGTACTCAAAGCTGCACTAAGTCAGTGGCAGCAAACATTTTCTTCATTTCTCACTACCCAGAATGCAACGAGCTGGAAATGCTCTAAAAGTAGCATAATTAGCCCTCAAAAAGGTAGCGTCATGCACTGCTCTGCTCTCCAGCTCATTAAAAACACAACATAAAAAGGCCACAAAGAGGGGAGCATCTAATCCTCTTCAGTTAGACAAAAAATTCAGTAGGAAATTAGACAGTGGTAGGTAGGGGGAATGTATTTCCCAAAACTTCATTTAGGGGGTGGAAGGAAACTGAAATTTCTCTGTATTATTCCAGTTTAAACACTTGAAAACACACATACTCCCCCTGCTAAATTATTGTAATTCCAATGTCCAGGGTGGGAAATCCTCTTGCATAAAGTGAAATTAAACCCCTGTTCTTATAACCAAAGTAATTTCTATTTTTCTTTATTAGAAATTTAGTAAGGCAAACATTAAAAATATTGCAAATTTCTTTTAAAAAGTTTGTGAGAAAATATAATTTTAATGTGCTTTACCAGTAATTTAATGAAAGAATGCAAAATCAGCTTTATAAAAATGTATGAATCAAGACAGAAGTATTGACTTAAACAGTGACTAAATTTGTCTAAATTTGTTAGGGGTTTTCATGTCATATACTTGAAAATGAACATGAAAATTCGTTTTGTTAAGGAAGTTACAGCATGTCTTAAAACTGGGTCAGTATAAATAATGTCATCTGCGGGATCACTGAAATTGGAGACACTGCAGTACAGATAAGACTTTGCAAATACCCCAAGAAGTTGTTTCCTCTGCCAAGTTCATTTCCAAACATATAGATAACTTGTAACATAGGAATTAAGAGAAAGCAGACTTACTTTTTAAGATTTGAGGTTACTAAGTATCGCTAATCAACTCTTCCACAGCTCCATCTCACATAATATAACACATTAACTTTGAAACCATTTGTCAATGGAATTAGTCAGTTCTGAAACTTGAAAGTGATCTAGCTGACTTTATATGCATTGCTGAAAGCCCCAAACACCTATAGATTAAAGCTTAGTAGGCTTTTTTTGAATTCACCTGTCATTCAAATATCATGAAATAATTTTAATTCTCTCCTCATTAGTTTTTGGATGCTTTAAAGCATTTTAAAGGTTTCCTTTTCTTTTACGGTGCTTGTAAACCATTACAATCAACTCAAGCCAAAGTTAGCTGAAAGTAGCAGCATGATTTTTATTCTGTACTCAAGGAAAATACCAATTTAGACTTAATAGAGAAAACGTGGTCTTTTATGCTTGGAGTCCTACGATATGGTTCAACCCAAAAGGCTTAGCTTGTTATAAGAATGGGAGAAGAGGCCAGATTTAAGACTCGTTAGCAGGAAAGTTGTGAAAGAATCATGTTTTGAAAAACAGAGAAGAGATGTTCTTCCTGTGTCTTTCCTTCTATATTCTAGTACTCACTTTAGGAGAAATTTGGCATTTTTTTGACTGAGAAAAAAAAAAAAAGTGTATCAATTTTTCACCAGCATTCATCTCCTTATTGTTTTGATTATCCACAATTTACCTGACAGTTCACACTTCAGTAGATGATTATATCCTTCAAAAACATGTAAGATCCTACACTGATCTCTGGCTGGCAAGGTTAGGAATCGTAGTTAAGAACATTCAGCTGTCCAGCTTTTAAGCTTGACTGTTTTTATTGTTCTCTCAAACCTCAAAAATACACAGACATCAGAATTTTTCCGTGTATCACTTATCCATTTTCAGTATAGCCTCAAATATTATGCTCAAAATAATCTTTTTTGTCTTAAAGCAATGATTACTACACTGTGGTTTCTTTTTCAAGCAAATTATAGATTAATTACTGTTACTTTAAAATACCTAGTTATTTTTAAAACTATCTGAAAGTCTACGTCTCAACACAAATGCTCTTTATTCCACATATGATTATAACCAATTAGTAAAGCTAATATCCATTTTAACTACTTTGATGCTTACATATCCTTTATCTAAAATGATATAAGAAGCGGTCTAAAGGATTAGTCTTCATCCAACCAATTCAACAAAAGGCAAAGGCCTCCCTTCATACGTACTTAATAACGCGTTAAAAAGACAGCAGGAAAGAAGTCATCTCTCTTAGCTGGTATGAAGAGGCAAAAAACACGTGAGAGTGCTGTTCAGAGCTGCTTCTTTGTAATTCTTAATCAGAAACTATGTTATATCTAATTACAACTGCAGTCTCAAATCTTTTTTTGCAACAGTAAGTGCTACTGGACATTGAAAAAATACTTCTACACTAGAACAGGAATTGAACTGTATCCATGCAAACTCGACATTTAAGCATACTGCCCTTAAGGACCTCTTCAATGATTACAAACAGCAGCTGAGTCCAAAATTTTGCCAGCCTAAAATCACTTCCTTCCATATCTAAATATTTTTTTTTATAAAAACTTAGGAAAATATGATTAACCTAGGCAGCAAGGGGCTGCTATCTAAAATTTCCTTCACAATGGTCTTTGCATCCAAAACCTGTAAGTTATAGCTTAGTATCTTGAATGTCTTCATTACTGTCCCCAAGTTAAACCTTAACTCTTTACGTCATCATTCAGCACCATACTTGATAGTTGCAAAACAAGGGATCTGAAAACATCTGACATCACCAAGGGTAATGCACTTGAACAGTCACGTTTCCTGCTTCTAAATATGTTATTTTCTTCTAATTTCTTTCAGCTAAAATCTCCATCCTAATAAATATTCATGCATAGGACTGAAGATCTAAACTCAAATGAGTAGCAAAAAAAAATAATATTGCAACTAGTAAAATATAGTGCTATAACATTCTCAGAATTGCTTATGGCTTTTGTTCAAAAGCTCACATTTTCTTGTATAGGATGACAAGATAGACACATTTGATGAAATGAAGACATTTTCAGTTCAGTAGTTATGTATTTCCTATCACTCCCCAAAAAACGTTTTACATGTTCAAATATAGCTATTTTATACTACGTATATCAAAGAAATAAAAGTAAAAAAAAAAAATAACATTCATTGTTAATTAAAAAGTTTGTCTGCTAACCCTGAATTCTTTCAAAAATATTCTAAGTGGAGAGGATTCAGGCAAGTTCCATACACAGTGGACACATGAGTGCAAACAAATTGACAACATGGACATGTAGTGGACAAGACAATTACAGTTCGCCAATTTACCTGGAAGTGGAATAGGCATGCCAGGAAGGGGGACACGAAATGGAGGTACCATTACTGGTGGAAAAGCAGGAATTGCTGCAGTTGGTTGAGGTACTGCATGAGGAACTGCAGGAGGCAATGTCTGTGGGACTGGCTGGGGTACAGTCTGCACAGGTGTAGCAGAAGGAGCAGAGGTTGAAACACTGACTGATGGTGTGGCAACTGAAACACCCGAACTTGGGGTCTGGTCTTGTGTGGTAGGTGCTGATAAAAAAACACAAAGAACACCTTGTATCTTAGATACTACAATATATTTGCTGCAAACATACTGGCTCTCTGTTTCCCAACAGATATCATATAAGCAGATACGCTTAGACAAAATCAACAGGAAACTCTTGGACAGAAAAACCTTTTGCCTTCTCTGTAACATCAAATATTCACAAAGAAAGCTGATTTCAATTTTTACCTTGTGCTGTTCTTTATACCTAGCAAGAGTTGCAAGAGTATACCAAAGGACAAAAATAGCCTGTTCAGCAAAATGAAATTCTATTCTGCATCCCTGTTCAGAAAAGTAGAAAGGGAACATTTCAGAGAGCTTCAAATGGGGGGAAAAAAAATCTTATGTTGAATGAATAAAGGCTCTGTTTTTAAACAAGCATAATGATGGCAGCATGTACATGACAATAGTCTATCTGGAACTATGCTCATGAAGTTGTGATCCAAGAATGGAAAAYGTCAATAAAAATATCTGTATAATTAAGCAAGGAAAAAGAAAGTGCTTTTGTTTAGAAGCTGCAAGAACTTTATTGGTCTTCAGTGCCTCCCAGTGGGAAAATATTAACATTCAATTCAGTAATCCTTGCAGCATGATTAAAATCAGCTTTTAACTGGGACTAGGGCTACATACCACGTGACTGGAAAATGATAATTAGAGACCTGGGTGATTAAACATATTGGCCAGCCTTGCAAAGTTGCACTGTTTGGTGGAGGGGAGGAGGAATCATTGTGAAAAAGCAAGTTAAATTTCAAGGAAAAAAAAAGAGCATATTATATATTGGCATACTGTGTGTTTTTTTCAGTATTTAATGATGACCAGCTGCATTTCCATTACAATACTGATATTAAGGAATTCACATAAAGATTTGTAACATGTCATTGTTGTTTTAAGAAAGATAAAGTGCTTATCACTGTATAAAATTGAGGGAAACAGAGTCAGGCAGTCAGTATGTGATTTGTTTTACGGCCTAAATCAAATCAGTACCAGACAAGACTGAAGCTCAGCCAGAAGCCCCAGTCTTTCACTGGCTGAGTCTGAGTGCTGTAGAATTATTTTAAATGATAAAATTTTATCACTTTGGCACAGACACCAACAGTAACAGTTCTTGAAAGCAAAGACAAAGTTTAGCAGGTAGAACAGGTAGAAGTGGTACAGCTTCAGCGTTTGACGTCAGGAAATTGTGTTTCACAGAAGACGCATAAAGTGATATTTCAAATGTTGGATTAATTATAGTGAATCTCAAAAGTCTGCATCAGACCGGAACCTAACATTCACCTGCCAACTGCTTGTTGTTACTCCGCAAAATGGTTAGTCTCCGGGTTATGACACTACATCATACTTCAACGAAGTAGCTGAACACAATATTCAGTTACTTTCCAAATTAAATAAAAGCCCTAAAATACTTGGTGCAATGCAAATTATTTGCTTCAGTTACGCTCTAAGGATCTGCCCTCCCTGCAGTGTTTACTCAAGGCATAACTTGAGAGTTACCTGAATTTGACTCCCTTCCATACCCAGATTTCTAGAGTTTGGGTTAAATGGTAAATTAAGTTTGAGCTGGCTCACCTATTAAAGGAAAAAGGTGAAATAATTCAAGGGGATGCAAATATATGCTACCGCTGGAGTTAACACAGTTCAGTGGCTTCTAACTTTCTGCATACCCTCTGGCATGACTCACCGTATGCATTTTTGCAAGTACAATTACAATAACCAGAAGTGTCAAACAATGGGACTCCTGACCAGCACAAATTTTGTGTCTTCAGAAACCCTGTACATAGACAGTAATACTAGTCAAACTGTTCTTTAACAAGTTTATCTCGCTTGTCCATGCTAGGTGACTTTAAAATTGTTTGCTCATGACACTCATGTGAAACAGACCTTCAGTACATAAAAAACAGATCCATAGAGATGCCCTGCACTTTGTTAGCACATATATGCCAACACAAGTATGACATCAATTATACTCTTTATATGATATGTATGAATTATATATAAACTTGTATTATGTGTATAAATTCAGTCCCTTGTCCTCTTGAGGCTCCTGCTGGAAGACCCTTAAAAGCATAGGCTCAGCCCATGTAAACAGCAGTAATCTTCAGGCTATTGTTCAAAGGTCATCAGTGAACAAGAAGAGTTCTAAGGACCTTCTTTTTCCTTTTTGTTTATGCAGCTCTAGCAAACAGTAACTTTTGGGGTTGACAGAATAATAAAAATTAAAAAATGACACATCAGAAGGAGCTCTATTGTACAAGCAACCAATTCCATGCAGCCCAGAAGCAGCAATGACATATCCAGCCTCTTAAAGCAACAGATGCAATTCTGGAAACGAGAAAATTGCTAAAACTATAACCCTTAACTCCATTTAGCTTCTTGTAAGATATTGTTTTAAGAAGTTTGGCTTTAACTATAGTCAAGGAAATGGATGCATAATAGCTTTGAGATGATGTGGTAACAGCAGAAAGAAAAAAATTACAAAGAACCTAAAGAAAAAGGGTTTCAGAGTGATCTAATGACTTATCTTCTCAAAGACAACATTACTCTCCTGAAGTAGCTCAGAGAAAAAAAAAAAAAACATTTAAATGCAGTACTTCAAACTTGTACTCCACTATATGTTGAAACAACTTCCTCCTGGATGTTAAGTTTTTGCTGCAGTAAATCCCTCACAGCAGCATCTGATCCCCACTCTCACAAAGCTTGAGAACCCTCAGTTACTCACTGGAAATTGTCTGTGAAACTGAAGTGGCTGTGGTCGTGGTCGAGGTTGTGGAGGACTGAGTACTGGAGGATGTTGATGGAGATGCTGCAGACGCAGGACTACTGGTGGTTGGTGTAGAGGCACCTACTGCTTGTGCCTGAGCCTGGGCTTGCGCCTGGGCTTGGGCTTGCGCAGCTAGCATCGGTGTCAACTCCGACTGCTGAATAACTTTGACCCCATCTGGCTTAGTCCATGCTGACTCACGCGTACGTGCATTATAGAAATAGACCTACAATTTAAACACGCCATCATCAAACAACTCCTTATCTGGAGGGAGAGCATCTATAAACAGTCTCATTCCCCCTGCTCTAAAAATAATCAAGTAATACTGATAAAAGGATAGACAGACACAGGGTTTTACTACACAGTCTAGAATCTCCATGTGCAAGGCAGTATACAGCAACATGTTAACAACAGTGGTAAATATCCACTACACTGTTTCTGGTAACAAACTTACCTTGCCATCAGGAGTTTTGTTTTCTACCCATATCTCTTCTGCTGGGGGCATTGTTGGTGTTCCTGGGGCAGTGACAGGTGGCATTCCTGGAGGGAACATCATGCCTGGAGGTGGTGGCATGCTGCCCATGGGAGGAGGCATAAATGGTGGTCTCTAAAGGCATATAATAATAACAATAATGTAATACTTTTTTCAAGCAGAGTTTTCATTTATTACAGTACCAACAGACAATACAACCACTGTAAGGTTAAATCTACAAGTCTTGAGAGCTTCTTTAACAACTTGATATTACCAGCTCAGAGAATGCGCTCCCTGACAAGCCACCACCCTATGGCAGAACAGCTGTAGTAAGCATTTCACATCTGAGGTGTTAACATAAACGCAAAGCATCAGAAAAAAAAGTGGCAGGAAAAGAAGTGAGATGGGAGAAGTAACTCTCTCCCTAAAATAGAGAAAATATCCCAGCGCAAGAGAGAAAGAATGGAAGAACTGTTCCTGAATAACTGCCACTCAGATATCCCTACTTGTTAATCAAAATGATTTCTTGAAGTACCACTGAACAATTACATTATGACCCTCCCAGCAAATAAAGAAATTATAAGCAAGCTTCCTATTTATTAGTATAGCATAGCAGTTGATTTCATTACAACACATTATACTTCTCTATTAACCATTAAGTTCTAACTAGTACTAATTCAGAAAACATGAAAAATATCAAGTTACAGCTTCATTTCAGCATCATCATAAGGAATCCAAAATTGCCCTGCACACCATTGTTATGCATAAGCCTGAACACCTGCTTTCTGATTAAAGATTTGATTCTGACTACTTGTTTATTCAGACTGTTCTGAAATCTGCTGTGTATAGCAACTACAGTCAATATATTCCTAAAAAAAGAAATCTGCCAACAAAATCCACCAGCATCTTGTAACTTATTCTGCACACACCCACAATTGCTCTAATTATCTCTATCACTCCTGATTTAATTTAATTTATGATTCAAGATTACTGCTTCACAAAGGCAATATCAAAACAGTTCACTAGTAAAGCTTGTAGCTCTGCGCTCATAACTGACAGGCTTAAGAGTGAAATGCACACATGCAGCAAGACTAGGGCTCTGCTGAAGCTAGAATGTTTGCAGGAAATCCAATGTCACAGAAAATAGGTGGCTCAATGTGACATGCTGCGAACACTGACCCTAAGCTACACCCATGCACTGAGAATTTGAGTCCTACCCTTGGTAGTTTTCAGTGCGTGCCATGTCCTTGGTTTCTGTCTGCACTTGCTTCTTTTGGAAGTTTCCCTGAGATCAAAATTTCTGCTGTAAAGAGTGATATTTCAAAGTGCTCTTTAAATTCACATACCAGATCTGATTTTAGTTAAATAGTTTAAAAAAGGAACTCAAAAGTACATGGACAGAAATAAAAACAAACAGAAAAAATCATTAAGGTAACTATCTACATCCTTTCACTCCTTTCTTGATGTTTCTTCTCTACAGCTCCTCCATCTGGCCATGAGATGATCTTTCCCTTTACTGTTCTACAATCCGGAAGAATACAGAACAGCTCACTTTTTGCCTGATGTTACTGCTTTCATAAAAAAAGGAGTTAGATCACTCAAGGGAAGTCCCAGGGGCAAAGGAAGGGCTCACAAGTGCACATCAAGGGATGCAGAACACACTTCAACTCTGCTCTAAGAATACCCTCTCCTACTTCTCCATTTCTAAACCACCTTTCAAAGCATCTCTCCCATTTTAACAAAATCAGGGTGAGATGCTAAAAACAAACATGTTCAGTGCAAAGCACAGCACAATGCTGAAATGGTATGAAAAATTTAGACAAGCTTAGTGCATGGATTCCATGTACAGCAAAAAGTTGCAGGAGAAGACATGCTTACAGTACGGCATGATAAAACAGTAATGATACAGCAGCAGAGAGCTGAAGCACATTTAACATAAACATCAAACAGAATGAGGAGACATCAGCAGCTAGGCATAGGGCTTCAGATTAACTTCAGATTATTTCTGAAATGGCACTGGTGTTAGAAAGCGAGGGCCTATCCTCCCCTCTCAGTTTGCGTTCCATGGCACATTCTGACACTCTTCATTGCTTTAGAGCTTTAAAGTTAATGCATGGCCACATGAAAGTTAAATTCAAGTAATTGCGAAAATGGGATCAGAAGGCACCAAAAGGAAGGAATCATAAGTGGAAATAACTGTAAAACAACTTAAGCTGAGTATGAAACCATACCATAGAACAAGGCCTCTAGTACTGAATCCAAAGAAAAGCTGACATTCAGTGAGGTACATGATGCTGTTTACATCACTCAGACTTACTGTTTCAGTTTTCAGATCCATAAGACTTTTGCTTGACTGAGAACATTTCAAGAAAATGAATACCTACTTCACACCTCCCTGAGCAGTCCAAGTTCTAACAATAGGCTTTGAGTACCCAGAGAGCCAGAGTGAGCATACACAAAACTGGACAATCTGGAAACACCATTGTATTTGCTGTGGAAACAAGCACTAGTTTCTTCATGAAATCCTGTGCTGGAGATGACTACAGCACACACAAAACAAGGCTATAGTTGATGTTTATCTCAGGTGGAGTTTGGTTTAATCCTTGTTCCTTCTCTAGCGGTTTCTTCACTTCTCATACTGCTCCCACCATTTTATATAAGACTCGGCAAAGCTATATGGTCAGCCAATCTGATTAAGAGTAATGTGGAAAAAAGAAGGTTCTACAGCTCTGCTGCCAAAAAACATATGCAAAGCAGGTCCTAAAATTCTGTAAAATAACCCCTGTCAGCATGTTCCCTCTCCATCTTTTCAACATCCCTACATTAAAAAAAAAAAAAAAAACACAGAATAAAATTTTCACCATTGCACCGTAAATAGCGGATTTAAACCGTTATTTATGAAACACACAGTATTATTTACCTATTTATAGGCCCACTTGAAGTCCCACACAGTAATTATGTTCCCCTGACACACCTACAAAAACACTATTCAGTAAAATATTACTTCTTCACAAATGTGTTTTATCTTTTAGAATACCAAAGTCTCTGAAAAGCAAGCAAAAGAACTTAAACATACATCACCACGAAATCTACCTTATTTGAGCCCCAAAAGCTCATAACACATAGCATAATATTCCTGTAGATGCTAAGAGTTCAAGTTTAAAAAAAAAATAAATATTAACATAAGGTGTTTTCCCTCTGAGAGAGTAAATTTATGTCAGCATATCACAAGGGCAAACTGCAGCTGACCAGTCAAACTCTAAAGCCTACTCTCAGTCTTTTTCAAGCATTATTTTTTTTTTCATAGTCTGTTGACAATTTTTGGTGGATTACTAATGACAAAACCTTCAGAACACAGTGCTGAAACAAAGCATACTTGATCACTGATAATATATGTGCTTCTTTTCTCAGATTTACAGCTGGCCCATCTAATCAATCCTTTGATGATCAAAAATAACCACAAATTAACATAACAATTGTAAGAGTGGATCACGCTGGAACTCAAATGGAGTTCAGTTCAATGTCAGTCAGTTCAGTTCTCTCTTGGTCTTTATACTTGTTCATCAATACATGGCTATGGGGCTAAAGGCAGAATTAAGATTATCCTAGAAGGCTGATGTGTGCTTCATCTGCCTGTCTTCTGGGGTTCAGAAGCCTGAGCATAGCTGAATTACCCATCCAGGATGGTCACAGGGCACTAATATGAACTCAGGTTTTAGTAAAGCCTCTGTTGATGAATTTAACCTAACTACATAAGCAATTCATCTATAATCGCCTCAAGTAATTATGCAGAGGTTGCTTGTACACATATCACAAGCATGTATTAGTTTAAGATACCACACAAGAGTCTTATACCTTCACCATGCCCTACTGTTTTCTTCATCCATTTTAACAGCACTCCTCTTATTATTTCTATGCACAAAAACAAACAAGAAAAAACCCTAAACCCCAACTCAACCAACCAAGAAGAATCACACATTATTTACCTGCAAGTGTGGAGGCCCCATTGGCGGAGGAATCCCTCCTGGAGGTGGCATTGGAGGCATGTTTGGATCAAACGGAGGACGTCCAAAAGGGGGCCGAGGTGGTGGAGGAGGACCTCGCATCATACCAAAAGGTGGAGGTGGTCGCATGAGAGGTGGTGGGCCTCTCATGACTGCATTTGGTGGGGGAGCTGGGCCACGAAATCTCAGTGCTTGCTGCTGAGCCATTCTGTGGATAAGGCCAAAAGGAAATAAATTTGATTTTCACTTGCTGCTTAATTGTAGGCTAGATCAATTCTTACCCCCCCCAAAAAAAAAAGAAAAAGAAAAAAGAAAAAAGAAAAAGAGAGGGGAAAACCTAGTAAAATCAAAAGAATACAGAAAAATATCAAGTTTTAAGAAACAAAAGTGCAGCTACTCTAATGGTTCATTCCCCTTCAAAAATCAAATCTATCATTCCTCAACAACTAAATTTTGCTTGTGAAAATGAGTGACCTACATCTTTGAACAGGACGGGCAGGCATTGTAGGAGCACCCCTTGAACATGACCTGCAACTCCTATTCCTATCTGTGCATAGACGCGAGACCTATTGAGCAACAGCTCTAAGTTTTAATTATTTTGTAACGGGAACAAGTGCCTGCGGAGGATCTGGACAGGACTCCCTGCATCCTTTCTGCGTGTGACCTGCGGGAGGAGGTGCACTCTGACCTGCGGCAGCCAAGGGCTAACTAACGCACCGAACCCGCTATGCCACCCAGCCCGCTATACAGGTTGCTCAGTTAAGTGTAGATATAGAAAAAACGTTCACCTTTGGAACCAACAAACGCTCCTCTGCTGCGCTCAGGAAAACAATTTTGCCCACCATTTAGTGCCAGTGCAATACCAATGTTGGCATGATGACTCAAAATTGAAAAAAACAGAGGTTATCAGAAGGTGAGCGGCGACACACGCGCACCTCGGGGCGCCCAGAGCTCCTGCGCCCGCAG
>NW_028186501.1:621113-623450 GCF_003343005.1 Rhea americana
CGGCCGCGCGGCCGCGTCTCCGGGCTCGAGTGCTGCCGTCGCAGGACGCGGTCAAAGTCACGGGAGCGCTTGTCTGTGCTCCGGGCGGCTGCAGCAAAGCCGGATACGTTTCGGTGTGCGCGAGTCTTTATTCAGAAAACTTCTGTACTGCGACATCGTTTCCGTGGGGGGCGGAAAGGGAAGACGACTTTGACTGCAGTACCTGATGTCCGAGATACTGGTAGTTTTTGCTGGACCTGGGTCACTTGTCACCATTCCTTTTTTATTAGATAAATGCCCTAAAACCAGTGGTGAGGCAAATCGTCGCACCTACACGTTTACTCTCTATCGACACTCCTTAAAATTTGCGTGAGCGGGATGTCTGGGCGGCCCCGCAGAAGGCTCCGGGCAGCGGACGGAAGGGGGAGGCGGGGGGCCGGGGCGCCGGGGCAGCGCCGCCGGGCGCCTGGGGCGTCTCCCGGGCGGGGGCCGAGCCGCACGCCCCGCGGAGCCGCGAGACCGGCCGCCGGCGTCGAGTACCCTGGCGGGGCAGTGGGAGCCCGCGCGCCGGGGAGCGCTGGACTCGCAGGAAAAGGCCCCGGTACCCCGCTGCGGAAACGCGGGCGCTGGGCAGGGCGGCGGGGCTGCGCCAGGGCAGCGGCGAGACCGAAACACGTTCTGCGGCCAAACCCGCCCAAGCCCCGAGGCGGGAGCGAGGCGGAGGGGCCGCTCGGCGCCGGCGAGGGGCTCCGGTGCCCTTCCCGTCGCGGGGAAGGTCCGGGCGCTCGCGCGCTCCCGGGTCTCCCCGCCTCCGGATGCTTTGACTGTGCGTCGTGCTTTTCCCCGCTCCCCTCCTCCTGCCCGAAGGAGCTGCCTTGCCTCCCGCCGCGGGGGTAGCCGGCAGGAGCGAGGGCGGCTTCGACGGCGCGGCGCTGACGGCGCTCTGGGACGCTTCGGTTGCTCCGCGCGGCTCGTGGCGCGCTGCGGCGAGGCCGCGGCACCGTCCCCGCGTCCCCGGGCGCCCCGCGGCTGCCGCCTCCCGCTAGCGCCCTTCATCCCCGCCTCGCCTCCTGCTGCCGCGGCCTCAATAATTTATGGGCTGCAGGCTGGCAGAGAGGACACCTGCAAGGCCGGCTCCCCGGGGGGGCCCCGCGCACCCGCTCGCTCCCCCTGCCCGCGCGGGGCTCGGCCGGGCTGGCTCCATCCACCCCATCCTCATCCCCATCCGCTTCCCCATTCTCATCCCCATCTCCATCCCCATCCTCATCCCCTTCCCTGCTCCCATCCCCTTCCCCATGTCCCTACCCCATTCCTGGTCCCTTCCCCATCCCCGCTTCCCCATTCCCATTCCTCTTCCCATCCSTGTCCCCATCCCCATCTCCCCATCCCTGTTTCCATCTCCATCTCTGTTCTCCATCCCCATCCCCATATCCCCATCCCAGACCTGTCCCCATCCCTGTCCCCATCCCCGTCCCCGGGTTGACCGGGAGCAGCCGGCCCGGCCCCTGTGGCCCCCGCTCTCCGCTAAGGCGGGCAGTCTGCAGGCTTCTCCTGGCACCTCCCGCCCGGGTTTACGCCCYCCAGACAGTATCGCCGGCTGCAGCTCCATCCCCAGCTGTTAACTGTGAGACGCAGAACGCAGGTTGCTTTGATCATTTTGATGCCAGCTGCCTGTTTGGAAGGACGTGGGCTTTGGAAATAGCACAAATTAATGAGCTTAAAATTTGCTTTCCYAAGATTTTATGCAAAATTTGAATTCTAGCAGAGCCATTTGCCACTCCCAGGGCGCCCTGCTCGGCTCCACCGGTGCCACGGCCCCAGGGCAGGGACWGGGGTGCAGTGGCAGGCAGCACCCTGCCGCCATCCGCCATCCGGGCTTTGTCCTTCTCCTTCAGACATTAAGTAAAGAYTTGGGGCTGCAACGTGATGTCTGCGAGGCAAGCTGGGCGCCGGGGGGGTTGGATACTCCCTCTCAAATCTGCTCAAGTTCTGGAGTGGCTAGRTCCAAATCAGCTGGCCTTTTTTTCTTTTTTTTCCCTCTCTTTGCAGCTAGGTGACCTCAGCTGACATTCAGCGTTTTCACTAGGTTTCCTTTGCTAGCAACTGTCGCGGTCGCCGAGCCCCAAAGAGGCCAGACCCGCGCGTCCGATCCCCAGAGCTGCGTTTGGCAGTTCGGTCAAACAGGCTCCCAGACATTGATACCTTGCCTTGCCTTTTCTTTGATTACTTTTCCAGATTTCAGGTTGAAGTTTGATGCTGAATTAGAAGTTTTGCCATGGGGTGCCTGCAGGGCCTGCAGGCTGCTGCTGTGCTGGCGCCTGTGGCGGGAGAGCCTGTCCCTCTCCCCAACCCTGCCCC
>NW_028186501.1:625215-626744 GCF_003343005.1 Rhea americana
CTTCCCCGCGTCCGGCCTGGAGAGCGCCTCGCTCTGCCTTTCTGCTCGCTCCACCGCCCCCAACACACACACCTTTAAAGCAGCATTAAGGAAACCCCACGTTTGTCTTGGAGGAATCCAGCGTTTTAAGGAATACCTAACGTTTTCCTGGCTGTCTCCCTCTGTCTGTAAACCGAAGGCATTGCTGAGCTTGGAGCCGTGGCGCGTTTCCCGACCTCCCGCGCGGCCCCCTCGGGGACGGGCCCTGGCTCCCGGCTCTGCCTCTCTGTGCCCGGCTCGCGGCCGCCCCCGCGGCTCCCTGTCCGGCGAGCGGGGCCGGGCACCGCCGGGCGGCGGTGGCGCTTCGTGGGCGCGCGGCCGCCTCCCGTCCCCGCGCCTGGAGCCACAACCGCCAGCTGCTTTGGGACCGCAGAGGGCCGAAATCAACCACGCAGTAAGCAGAAGTTCAGATGCTTTTTAGGATGCTTTCGTACGGTCTCACTGCACTGCCTGAAGAAGGACTGTTGAGGGCTTTTTTCTTTCTTCAAGGCAGAGAACCACACTTAGTCCGTAATGTGGTCGTGTTCACAGGCTAATCCGTCTTGGCATTTGGGGAAAAACACAAATGTATTTGGGAACTACTAAGATACCGAAGTTTAGCTGCTGTCTCTGCCTCAGACCCTAGGCAGCGGTGCTGTGCGGAGCTGCTGGAGCAGACGTGCGCGGCGGCTCGGTGGCGGGCGCGCGGCCCGGAGCGGCTCCTCCCGCAGCCTCTCCCCGGGCGAGCGCTCCGCTCCGCAGCCGCCCGCTCGGCCGCCGAGCCCGAAGGGAGCGCGGGCGGCCGCCCTCGTGGTCCCGGCGCGGAGAGCACCCGCGCCTGGAGGCGGCGTCCGACGCGCGGGGCAAGGCTGCGCCTGGAGGAGCCTCTGCCGGACAGCAGCCAAGGATCCCGCGGGAATTCGCGCTGTCGGGGGAACTCGGTCTCCGTTGTGCAGGCCGAAGGCCGGCGCGCTGCTGCGCGCTCTGCTGCGCACGGTGCTGTGCACGCTGCTGTGCACACGGTGCTGTGCACACTGCTGTGTGCTCTGCTGCACATGGCGCTGTGCACACTGCTCTGTGCTCTGCTGCACATGGCGCTGTGCGCTCTGCTGCGCACACGGTGCTGTGCACACTGCTGTGTGCTCTGCTGCACATGGCACTGTGCGCTCTGCTGCGCACACGGTGCTGTGCACACTGCTGCACGCACAGTGCTGTGTACACTGCTGCGCACACTGCTGCGCACACAGTGCTGTGCACACTGATGTGCGCTCTGCTGCACATGGTGCTGCGCACACTGCTGTGTGCTCTGCTGCACATACGGTGCGGTGCACACTGCTGTGCTGTGCACACAGTGCTGCGCGCTCTGCTGCGCGCTTCCAAGTGCTCAGTCSCACTGGGGGAAACATCCTGGGCCCTTCCGCAAACGCATCTGCCCTGCGTTTTGGTCTCCAGACTGACGCCAGTTTAAAAAGCGAGCGGAGGCCGGCAGCGCGGCCGAGCCGCCCCGGCCC
>NW_028186501.1:630834-635523 GCF_003343005.1 Rhea americana
CCCCGCGCGTCTCCAGCCCCCGGTGCCGCCTCGGCCCCGCACGGTGACGCTCCCCCCGCCTCGGCCGCGATGGGCTCAAAACTACGTGCTCTGCGGCTTGGCCAGACACTGGGTTTTCGGCTAAGCACCGGTTTTCGTGGAAACTCTTCTCCTGCGTGCGCCCCTGGGAGCAGCGGCGCTGCCGGAGCCGCGCCGGGATGCTCCCGTCCCGGGGCCTCTCCCGCGGCACCACGTGGGCTCTATCGATTCCTCCCTGCGTTTGTTGTTGTTATTCATTATTAATGGGATCATTTTTCTATCCTTCTTGCATGAAGGCAAATTTTGTGTAAAAATCAATTGAGTGAGCACCGCCAATGGCTTGTTTGGCTTTCTTTGCTTTCATCTCTAGTGCACAGTTCCCAGGAGACAGAGACAGGATATTACGGAACAAGCACAGAATGGGGAAAAAAATAAATCAATCAATTGTTAGTGGTCCAGGAGCCCAATAAAGGAGTCTGCCTGCTGAATTTTTGTGCCTTACGCATGTGTTTTACTGAACACTTTTATTTCCTGCCCATCTTCCCGCTCAGGTCCGGTTTCACTTCCTTCTTCCCAGTACGACTGTCAGTAAAGGGGACTCCCTTCCTCACCGAGGTGACGGAGCGGTTTGGCCTGAGTYTTTTTGTTTATCTGTGGGTTTTTAGGTTTTGGGGTTGTTTTTTGCATGCGTGTATGCACACGTAATTCACAGGGTTTGTTTTACAGACCCACTGACCAGGATGAAGAGCCCAAGCCCTCTGCCGAAAGTGGATGGATCAGGGCCAGTCAGCCTTACACACCTGGAGAGCTCAACACGTGCGACRGTGTAAGACAGTGTAAGGGTTTGCAGCTCGCTGGAACCTCCTCCCTGAGGCGTTTTCGAGTGTGTGAATGACTGCCCTTAGAATGATTGTTATTAGCTATTTAAATTCAAGCAGTTTTGCTACCCCTGCTTTTTCCTGTTGTGAATAAAATAATATTTAGCTTTACTTTTTCCTCCCTGAAGATCTGATGTAGATCTTACAATACACAAAACCCTATTAAAATAGGGCAGAAGATACAGGTTCTGCTAAACCAATGAAAACTGTCAGTGTTCTCTTTGAGCTTCAGTGATGTTAAACCAAGAAAATCAGGGTGGTGGGGGATGCAAAGGTTAAAAGAGGGAATGCACAGAGGGAAGGTTCTGTGTAGAACAGATTTAAATGTATAATTGAAATAAAGGGTGGGGGAGAGAAGGAACAAGAACTTGCTTTGAGGTATCTAAAGCACTTTTGCACCAAGCAGCCCCAGGAGGAGCCGTGCTGCTCTCCTAGTGCTGCCTCGCTGCCACGTCCTGAAGAAGCAGAAGATCGGGTAAACGCCTCGGCAYTAACGTGCAGTGCTGAAGTCCAGCAGATCTGACTTGGGGGTTTTCCAGTTCTAGCTCTGCCCCCACTCCCTGTTCCCAAAGGCCTTCTGACAGCCCCCTGCCCCCAAAGTCCCAGCTTGGTCCTGGCTTTCATGGCTACAGGGTTTAAAAGTTCAGTAACACGTCTCTACATAATTCTCACTGGGTCTCCAGGGTTTAAAGACACACAGTCACTGCCTAATGCATACCACAGCCTATCTAACACCATGCAACATCCAAAGAAAGCCCGTAGGAAGTTACTTAAAGAGTACAGGAAAAAACAAAACAAAAACAAAAAACAGTGCAACAACCAATGTAGCACCAAAAGGCAGGAGCAGAGAGGGACCGGTCTGGCTTGTCTGGTGCAACAGCTCATGTTATTCCTCCCGGGTGCAAACCCCAACTGCACAGAGGCGAAGGAACACGCCAGCTTTCGGCACTCTGACCAGCCCCATGGCCTAGGGTGGGAGGGACTGTCTACACCGTCACAGCGCGCACCGCACAGCTGTCTCGTCTCTTTGCATCGTTCCCCRTTATTCTCAGAAGGAAATACTCTGCCCAAGTCTGCAATCTGCACTCCAGCAGCTTTCCTATGCAGGCTCTTGATAGCTCTGCCTTGAGGGGAGGAAGGAAAATTGAGCACTTCAACATACATACTGATATTTACAAAATAATACAAGCAGTGACAATTCACAACAAGGCAATCCTCCCAAAGCAGATGAAAGCTCTGCTCTTCAGCTGCTGCAGTGAAGTGTTAACTGGAGAAGGTGCACTCCAGTCCCACAAGGACAGGATTTGTCCCCATAGTTCAACCATAGCAGTGTCCCACAATGAAAAAGAAAGCTGCATTGCATGCAAAATGCAATTAAGGTTCATTGAAAATTAGTGCCCTCGGCCCCCGATGAGGAGCCCCCCTCCCTGAGTTAATAATGACGTAAAACTACTCAGCACCACCACTTACAGAAAAGTTTGGCTTTCATGGTTTTGTTCTTGACCTGAAAAGGGGCTGAGCAGTGCAGGGTCTAGGCAGGCCCCCGCCACGGCCAGGGAGCGGGGGGCCCTCCTGCCGTGGGGAAAAGCCCCACYTGGGGAGCGGGGCTGGAGGATGAAGCAGCAAGGATTTGGGCACAGATGCTGAATCATAGCTCTCATGCAGGGTGCTCAAGCTTTACACCTTACATAAGCCCTGTCTAGGTGATGTAGTTAGACCTGATACAGCTTTTAATAGTGATGGAAACGGAATTAATCCCTTATATACTAAGGGACCTGGGTAGCATCACCTTCACCTGGGGTTTGCAGCTCCAGCTCCCATCTCAGTCAATGCCACACGATCGCTCTTGGGCCCTCTCCCCGAGCTCGTGTCCCTCCATCTCACACCCGACGTCTCCGCAGCCCTGCAAACGCAGTCGTCGCTCCAGAGTGAGAAGGCTGCGCAGGCTGCAGATGGCAAGCTCCTCTGCCTGCCAGGTGCTTCATCTGGGCGAAATTTCTAGCTGCATTTGTCCTGCAGCTTGACAGAACCCAATTTCCTAGGGATCCTTTTAATAGTGCCGCATATACCAAAAAAAAAAAAAAATGAGAGCTCCCCAGTGCACGTTGTACATTAGAGAGTATGTATTCCCAGTATCAGAAATACAGATCTTGTTTCAGACTAGCAACCAGCTGAACTTTCTTTACAAATTCTAGTTAYGGCTGAAGCAACTTGTGGCTGCAGCTCCGATCAGAGGTGGTAGAACGAGGGAAGCAGGGGTGCTGGCACTGGGGTGCAGAGGTAGGAAGGTGAGAGGAGGATGTACTGCACGCGGAGGGCTGGCTGTGCTGCCAGTCAACGATCTCTAAGCACCAAAGCCCTTTCTCCCTTCCCTTCATCATCCCTTGGCATTTTTTTATAGCTTTAGGGCACTACTTCTCACATCAAAAACAAAATGCATGCTGTTTCTTTGTGTCTCCTCAGCAACAAACACAGGTTCTGAGCTATTTCTGCTTAAGTCAAATGGAACTTTTATCCCCAGCTCCGGGAAGATCAAGTGAGTTTCCTGTATCACAATGTATTTATCTGGAACCAGACCTCTGAGAGCCAGATCCAGTGCAAGAGTTAGGCATGAACAATGATTAAAAAAATGTGTACCTGATCTCCAAAGTAAAATCCCCAATGAAGTGCTCGGGTATGTATATCATGCCTAGGCAGAGTAAGGCACAAAAACCCATATATTGAGTAAAAAGAAACCTGCAATTTGCCAAAAGTGAATTCTCGGCAAAGACAGTCCTCTCAGCTCTGATCACCTGAATCTAAGCGAAAACATCTTTCTGCATCTCTGTGCAGAGAAGAACTGGGAACAACGAGGGGACAAGCAGGAAGGATTAGGCACTGCAGGTCTCTCTGGTTAGCGCACTTGAGGGAGAGGAGGAGCACACAGGAGCTCTCGTTTCAAGGACATTCATTGTAGATTTGGGGGCCAAAAGTTMATTTAAAAGTTATTTTACATTTTTAAGCCCTTTTCTAGACACAACCGAAAAGGACAAATGCAGAATTGTCGCATAAACATAGCAGTCACATAAGCAATCACAAAAAGCAAAACTGCAGTGACACCTTTTCCATTTTAAGAACAAGCATGAACCCAATTTCTCTTCCAGAAGTGAATAGGCAAGAAGATACAGCACTGTAGCTGTAAGGCAGTCTAAGTGAGGCTCAAGCTAGGTTTAACATGGATGGGAGAGGATTAATCCATTTCAGGACAGCTTTAAGGGGCTYGAAGTCACAAGCTTTAAGTTTATTCCAAGCTAGAAGACAAAAGATTTGTGAAAGGGAGTGAGTTGGCAGAGTCCATCTGGAATGGCAGTGACGGGGTTTCAGTCTGGATCTTTCCTTACAATGAGCACACAGTCTCTTCARAAATCTGGACACCTTAACTTTGAACATTTTTTTGAATTGGGTGTACCAAAAATTAATATTTTAGCTTTAACAACAACAACAAAAGCCTAGTACAGCTCAGCAAGGCTTTGCTGAAAAACTCCAACGAGCTCCAGCTGAAGCAGACATTTGTATTCACGCGTGTGCATGCGACTTGCTGGAGGACGGGGAGCAGGGGCTGCTGCAAAGGCAGAGAGCAGGCGAGCGATGATTTTGCACGGGGGGAGCTCGGTCCCGGGAGCCCGGGCCCTTCCGCGCCGGCTCCGGGCCTCCCTGCTCGTCCCTGTCCCCCGCGGGAGCAGCCCCGGCGCTCGGCGCTGCGCCGCTCCCGCCCCGCCGGGCCCCTCTCCGCAGGGCAGGGGCCCTGCGGAGC
>NW_028186501.1:635779-636957 GCF_003343005.1 Rhea americana
AACCGAGCCAAACCCAGGAAACCCCAGGAGCACAAACAACCRTGCCTCACGGAGGATCTGCTGAAATCCTAGCGGACAGCGGAGAAAAGATGCCGTCTGAATTGCCTTCTGCCGTTTTTATACCAGGGTAGGCAATTAATATTGCATTACCCTTATTTTAAATTTTCAAAACCCACAATATAATGTAATGGCATAAGGGCATTTATTATTGAAGGACATTTGATTGGGGAAAAATCATTGGGGCTGATTGGAAAAACACGGACCGAGGGAGCACTCTGGCTTCCCGACGACCTACAATTAAAAGGCTGTATGTGTAAGGTCCTTTCCTAATGGGGGAGGAGGGTGAGACCCGGTCTAAGGTTTGATGTTCGACACTCATTGAAATGCTACAGTGAAATATTCAAAAGAGGCTTGTGCTTCGATCATTAATTTTTAATCGTTAAGGTGCTTCTGGGAATCATAAATAAAAGCCTCCCCCCTTTTAAACAGCRTTAGAAATGAACCCGTGATAGATTTTGTTTGGGGGATATTTTTTTGTTGGCGTTTAAATCAGATCGGAGGTAACGCAGTCCCGCGAGGAGCCGCGGCCGCGGGAGGCGGCCGCTGGCCGAGGCGGCTCCGCGGCCGGGCGCGCAGCGGCCCCGCTCTCCCGCACCCTCGCCGGGCTGCCCGGGGCCGCGGTTTCGCGACCCGCTTTCCGGGGGAAACGTACCGTCGACAGCTTTTCGTTGTTACTGCACTCGTAATTTTTCTTTTTTTCCTTCCGACGTCCCTCCCGCTCTAAGCACGGGAAAGGAGAGCGAGGCAAGAAAAGACGCGCGCTCTTCGGGTTGAAAAATAAAGCTTTTATTCCAGAGTYAGAGTGAGGAACAACGTTCGTTTCAGAGTTTTTCTCCGAGGGATGGGGCGGACTAAAGGAATAAACCGTGAGAGCAGAGCAGAGCACACGGACACGCAAACCGGGTGGGAGCGAGCGCCGCGGGCCGTGCGGGGCGGCGGGGCGGGGCGGCTCTGCCTGCGGGCGCCGCATCCGAGAACGGCTCCTCTCGTCGTTAACCAGAGTCCGGACACCCGGAGAAACCCCGGGCCCTCGCTCCCCGGCCCGCATTGGCTCCGCCCGGCGAGCAGCGATGCCCGGCGGTCGCGGGAGCCCCGGCCCCGGGACGCGCCCGGCTGCC
>NW_028186501.1:637768-639310 GCF_003343005.1 Rhea americana
CCGCCGAGTACTTCATGCGCTTCTGCTTCTGCCGCTGGTTGCAGAACCAGACGCGGACCACGTTCTTCTTGAGGTCGAGCTTCTCGGCGATGGCGGCTATCTTCTCGGAGGAGGGCCGCGGCTGGAGGGCGAAGTAGGCCTCCAGCGAGCGYTTCTCGGGCGCGGCGATGGACGTGCGCTTGCGCTTGCGCTCGGCGCCGGCGAAGAGCTCGGGCTTGGCGGCGCGGTCGCGGTGCGCGGCCTCGGCCTCCTCCAGCCAGGCCTGCAGCACCGGCCGCAGCGCCATCATGTTGTTGTGCGACAGCGTCAGCGACTCGAAGCGGCAGATCGTGCTCTGGCTCAGCGAGCCCACGCCCGGGATCTTCAGGTTGGCCAGGGCCGCCCCCACGTCGGCCTGGGTCACCCCCAGCTTGATGCGGCGCTGCTTGAAGCGCTCGGCGAAGGCTTCCAGCTCCCGCGGGTCGGACTCCACGTCGGGGAGGCAGGGCGGCGCGGGCAGCGGCGGCGCCGGGCCCCCGGGGGGGCCCATGCCCATGGCCAGGTGGCCCATGGCGCCCAGCGGGTGCGGGGGCAGCGGCGCCGGCACGGCCGGGGGCTCGCCCAGCCCGCCGACGGCCAGCGAGGGCGAGAGGTGCTCCAGGAGGTCGCCGTCCAGGGCCGGGTGCACGGCGTGGTGCGGGTGCGAGGTGAGCGCCGCGGGGTGCGAGAGGGCCACGGCGGAGGAGGTAGAGGTGCACGGGACACTGCTCATGGTGTGGTAGGTCGCGTCCGGCTTGAACGGGTGGCTCTTGCCGTGGGAGACAATATCGACAGCCGCCAGAGCCTCTGCGCGGGCCAGCAGGCTCTCATCAAAGCTTCCAAATATATTGCCCTGGAGCTGCAAGCAAGAATGCGCATAGTGGAGTCAGTGGGGAATACTGTCATCTCCGGATTAAAAACCTTCCCGAGCACAGAGATTCCTCCTCAAAGCTCAGGTCATAAAAATTAATATGAAGGCAGAAGCTTTGCTTGAATAGACATGTGGATCAGAGACAAGAGTGAGAGAGAGAGGGGAGAGGGGGAGAGAGAGAGGTTCAGAGATATGCGATTGTTCTGGTGACATGAAAAAAACATTAAGCAAGTGTCTGTCAAAAAATGTGCCTTAAAGCACTAATTATGCTTAATCTACATACCTGCGGGGCTGGGAGGCAAACTCTGCGCATAGCCTCCGAGCTGGAGTGCAGGCTGGAGTACTTGGGCTCCTGGAGGGCAGCGTGCATGGTGAACGGCTGCTTGGCGTTCATGGCCATCATCTTTGCACACCTTGCAGGTAGGCAGCCCCTGACATAGATTCAGGGTTGTCTCTCTGGCTTGCCACTGTCAAAGTGAGCTATTTTCAACGACAGAGCTTCTCTCTCCTCGCTCGCTCGCGCTCCCCCCCCACCTGCTTCTTCACTCATCTTACAAGCTGCCTGCCAGGAACGGGACCCGCGCCCTGCGCGCACGCGTGCTGCGCCGGGAGGAAGAGGAGGGTGCCCGGGGCCCGGGCAGCGCGGCACCCCG
>NW_028186501.1:639835-641723 GCF_003343005.1 Rhea americana
GGCCGAAGGGGTCGGCCCGGCGCGCACGCTCCTCCCGGGCCGGCGCGGCCCGGAGCGGGGACCSGCGGGCAGCCCCGGCTGTGCCCCCCGCTGGGATCCCGCTGATCCCTCCTGCGCATCTGGGGGAAGAGCCCCGCGAGCCCTGCCCTCAACACCGCGCCCGGCCGGCGAGGAGTGCCCGGGGGGGCACAAGGCAGCGGGCCCGGGGGAAGGGGTCGCAAGGAGAGGGGGTTTCCCCGAGCCGTGGGAGCTCGGAGCTAAGGGACTGGAGCGTCTCTAACCCCTTACGGACCCGCT
Source organism: Rhea americana (assembly GCF_003343005.1). Taxonomy (NCBI): domain Eukaryota; kingdom Metazoa; phylum Chordata; class Aves; order Rheiformes; family Rheidae; genus Rhea; species Rhea americana. The sequence goes on from NW_028186501.1 coordinate 640,133, forward strand.
GCAGACTGCTCCTCGGCCCCTGCCAGCTGCTAAAGGCAGCGCAGCTGGTTTCTAACTGGCTCCCGAGGAGCCTCTGCTCTCCTCCGCCAGCCGCACCCGCGCCGGGGCAGGCAGCGCGGCGAGCCGCGGCGCGGCCTCCTCTCCCGGGACCGTCCGCGTGGGGAGGCAGGGCTGGACGGGACCCCGAGGGACCCCGAGCACCGCGCGGGCTGGGTGGCTCCGGGACAGGCTTTGCCCGCGGGGGTCCCGCGAGCCTCCGTTTCCTGGCTGCAGAGCGCAGAATCCTGCAGCAGTTCCGCGCCGCCAGCGCTGAAGTTCAGACCAAGCCCCCGACGCAGAGCCGAGGGGCTGGAGCGTCCCGGAGCGCGGGCGTTAGGGGCGGCTCTACCCAGGCGGTGCTGGGAAAGCGAGCGCTTGCATGTCGCAAAAAGTCACCCCTGCAGACCCGCTCGGAAGCCACCCGTGCACCCCCCACCCCCCAAGACCGGCGATGTGTTGTCGCCATTCACACATCCGGGGGATAAACCGAACAAGCCACAGTGCATCAAAGGGAAACAAACATTTTCTAGCTCCTTCGTGACTAATAGAAACCCTAACACATTGGCTTAATAYAACAAAACTATGCCATAACAAACTTGAAAAGCAAGCGGTGCTCCCGAGCTACCCTTGCGATGCCAACAAATCAAACACCCAGTGACTCAAATCACGAGCTTGAATTCCCAGCTGAAGGACCACCCCTCTTGTGTCATCCACTCCCCTCACSTATCTACATTAATTTCCACTTGGGRATGCAGTCTTCATTTCTTACTCAGGCAAATCTCCCACTGAAACCAGAGAAGTAGGGTCAGGCCCCGGGTATGCAATACYTGCATACGGGGCTGTGTTACACGAGTGCAAGGACCTGGTGGGAGTAAAATTCAGTTGACTTCGGAATTTTTCAGCATTACCGTGGGTAAAGAGAAATTGTGGTTAAGATTTCCGATAAAATTAAGAAAAAKGCAAGGAAATAATTCCACCAATATTTTTTTTCATAGGAAATCATGAGAAATCTATCTGTATGGACAGAATAAGGAGCTTCTTAAATGTCTTAGATGCAGCTTCAAGTTCCAGAGAGACTCTAAGATTCCTTACCAGACTCGCAGCTTAAGTCTGTGGAAGTAGATTAGCGTAATATTAGCACTGCACTTTTCTGAGTAGCTGAAATTACTCTGCAAACATGCATACAGCGAGAGATGGCTGTGAATCTTTATAATGGGCTGATATTAAAGCCTGTAAAATATATTACAAAGTACAAGAGAGTAAACTAAGCGCAGAGATGTTAAACATTTTAAACTCTTACAAGCTGGCTAGTGAATCATAACTGTGCCATGCTCACATACGTTTTATGGGCTGGAAACGTCTGATCTTTGACTTATTACAAGAAAACAATCACAAAGAAACACCTGGAGAAGGGTGGTCTTGAGTGGGCATGATTTTATTATTGACCAGTTATTTTATTTTTGATTTCTCATAATCTTAACACATCTTCAGACTTTACTGGACTTTGATGGTCTATGGTGTTCAATATTTTGCAATTGTGAAATACCCAGTT
>NW_028186501.1:642956-654075 GCF_003343005.1 Rhea americana
GGGGGGGATCGGCGTGTTGTCACGAAGCTCCATGCCTTGATTTATGATAAAAAATTTAAAGGAAATCATTTATATTTCAAAGGGCCTAAATAGCTGCATGAAAGTTTTATCTAAAGTGGCACTATATTTATAGGCAGTCCCGCTATGCTGGAGGTAATTAATAGAGGGATAAATTTCATGCCTGTGTTTTGTTTTTACTCCTCCCTTTATTTACTGTTCTCTGGCTAATGCAAATAAATAGGATACAAACGGAAAGCTGTGTATAGATCTCGAGGTGGTGCCTGTTCTTCAGGGGTACCTTTCCTCCTCCCTGGCTCCAAGAGCATTTGCACTAGGCTGGCACTTTTTTCCCAGCTCTYTGCTGTTACCTTCCTTCCCTTTCAAACAAGAAGTCTGAAATGGAAACGTCAGAGACCTCCTTTCCTGCTCACCCCTTGCAAAACTGAAGGCACCGTTTGGATGATATGCTGTGGCTAAGCTTCACGTGTTCGCACTGAGCGCAGTCGGGGGGTCTTGTCACAGGCCTGTTTTGTATCCCAGCCCAACCAAGAACGCATTTCCCAACYGCCTGTTTTAAGCACAGTCTTTTCCTTCCCTCCTGAACACAGTTCAGGACTGGCTAATCTAGCTGCTCAGCTCACGTTAATTAAAGCTGTAAAATATTGATGTTCCTGGCCCTGTCTACTGACGTTACACCTTACAAACAGAGGAGAGAAGTCCAAAGGATAAACAATAACAAGTTAAAAGAGCCCAGATGGTTTCCCATCAGAAACTATCTGCAGACTCAAAGGTGTCATTGCAATAGATTTGAAAGATCATTCACCTACCTGTAAATAATTAATAGCATTTCTGGAAGAAAAAAAAAGTCAAAGCCATACCCTGATGAAACATCACTAGTGACTCATTGAAAATCTGAAGCTAAAAGTCAGATTAAAAGCAGATGTTTTACCACAGAGCTATTTTATTCTTCATCACAATTCAAAGGTTTTTATCCATTTTTCCAATATATCAAAATACTCTGTTCTCATTCAGAATTTAATTCAAAACACATTGCAGTCCTTGTGTTGTCAATAGGCCCTCAGTTGTATAATTTTGTTGAAAAATTTTATAATACATACTTACACATACTCAGGGCTGACAGGAAGCTTTGTAATATAAATGTGTGTTATTCAACATAGTGTTCATTCTAATATACTCTCTACAACAGACTTTGAGCAGTACCAGAATTACAATCATAAAGCCAAAATAGCCATAAAGCCAAAAAGCCTCACAAAATTTTCTTCAATTGCTAATTATAACAACAACATAATTTCTTGCCAGTCTGGCTCTTTTGGAAGGGAACAACCTTTGTGTTTCAAGATCTGTGCATAAACCAAGCTGTACACAGCTGAGACAAAGACCTTTTCCTTTTGTCGCTGGGTGAACACGGTAACGTAGACGTGCGGTCTGCTTCCCACTTTGGAGCATTTGATCACCTACAGTGGCCATCATGAGTCCTGAAYGGGGAAGATTTTATTTTCACTGCCTAACATTTTTATTCACAGTGTATCTGACCAAGAAGTAATATTYTTCAGGCCTGATTCAAGATTCAAATGACAAACTAAGTTCTACTGCTGGGATACAGCGTGTGATCCCCCGGTGTATGGCCCTGCTTGAAGGAGCAGTGAAGAGCGCTGACTTCAGACGTTTCCTTCAGAACTTGGGTTTACAGAGCRTATTTCTAGTGCCATGAAAGAGCAAGCAACGCTGTGCACAGTATGATATGGCTGTTCCACTGCACAATCTGATCGAGGAAATATCTAGGATTACCCAGACAGTCAATTATTCATCAGCTAAACGGCCAAGCATCCATTACCTGGCTTGATTCTCTTATTCATTAAGGAGATTGAACAGCCCAACTTAACAAAGCAAAAAGAAAGTTGCTAAGTTACAGGAGCTACCTGGCTCAGTAGCGAGGCTGTACAGTGTCAGACTGTCAAAGGAAACCGGTCTTACAGAGAGGAAGTCTGATAGGCGATAGAGTAGCACACACAGCTCTCGGTTTTCAGAGAAGTCCACACCTCCACAAGGCTGAGGGTAACAGGGGGTTAAACAGAGAGGTAAGAGTTTGCACGAGTTTTAACTCCACCTTTATACAGATGCAGTGAGAGGTTACCTGTGGTCTTAAACCAGAAGAAAAGAAGCTTAAGGGGAAAAAAAAGATAATGTAAAAATATTGTGAACAACGAATGTGAAAGGTTAAGGGAGGATTATCGCAATTCTAGGAAGTTTTTAATACAGATGGGGGTGGGTTGGGAACCTGTCCTATTTCAGCACAGAAAAGCTGCAAGCGGTATCACCTCAAAGGTACCATTTGGCAGATCTCCTCAGCAGGATTCTATGTCATATATTATATTATATATATATATTATATGACATATAATATGTCTATATTATATTCTATGTCTATGATCTTGGAGACAGTTTGCAAAAGCAAGGCGTATTTCCCTTTTTATCTGAGCTCCCCACCATTCCTAAACTGCTGCCCCAGCCCCAATGGGCCAGTGCTGACAAGCTCGGGAACTTGCTGATTGCCACTGTCCAGCTGGACAGCTGTAGGAAAGGGTTTCACATAACTGTGGTGGGGAAGCCCTTGAAGCTGTAAATTCAGTGTGCATTTCTGTACTACTGCTACTAGCTATGAAACTAAAAATAGAGTCAATTAGCATTCAGCAGCACATCCCAGAGCACACTGGTAAAACCCATAGTTCCAAATCACTTAACTGCACGCGGACAGCAAAATCAAACATTGCTAGTGGGTGTTCTGCATCTTTCTTACCCTTGACATACAGCCCCCATTGCAATGAAGTCTTGACTGACCCACCCTTCTGCACAGCTCAGGAAAATAAAATGCAGGTCTTTCTCCTTTGGAGAAACAGATGAAGACCCGAGCCTTGGGTCTGGTGAGCCGTGCTTGACGTAAGAGGTGAGGTGGTGATGGACAAAAGTGACTGTGCCTGTGCYCTCCTGATCACTGGAGCACGTAGCATGCACACGGCAGCACACACCAAAGTATCTGTTACCTGAGGTTTCAGAGATCGCCACAGCAGCTCTGCAGCTCTGGAGGCTCCCAGTACCCCAGCTATGGAAACGGATCTTCAGTGAATAGTGTGAAGAATGGTAACAGAACACACAGTTTTACTTGCAATGTAACTTACCTTGAAAATTTTTGTAGCCTAGAAAAGAATAATAAAAATAAATTAAAAGTCACAAAATTGTAAATGCATATAATTACACAACTGAAGGCACTTTCTCCTAGCTGTTCTGTGATTGTAAGATTATCCTTTTTAAGAAAATTCAATAAAATAATAATAATAATAAAGGCTGAACATTTCATTGAGACAAAAYAGCAAGATCCTTACTAACTAGAATTTTTCAGTCAGTATTTGTGTCATCAGCCTTATTGATCTTGTCTGGCAACAAGCGTTCCTGGGCCATATACTTCAGCCGTCACCGCTGCAATGGATCAGTAGACTGTGCTGTACGCAGCAGGCTTTCCTGGGCAACGGAGGGTAATGCCAGGTTTGACGCCGTTCAGCGGCTCCTGGATGCAGTCTGCTTCCTTGCAAATAGCAGTTCAGATAGTGGCGACAGCGCGCTGTTTCACACTGTGCGTCTTGGTGCCGGCTCGTTAGGAGCAACGTAGACAACTAACCCAGGCWTCAACAAACAGTTTCTGTTACTTGCGTTTTCATGCCGTATCTTTCTCCTCCACGATCTGCCTTTTGCTCTGTTTATGGAGTACCTTGTACCGACCTGGCCCAGACCTAGRAAGCGTGAGTTCAATAGGACAGGGAGGGAAACCTGCGGGCCTGTGATTTAAGAGTTATGGAAAGTGGAATGACTAAACAAGTCTTATTTTTTTAGGGTTCTGGCAAAACCAGTGAAAGTTTCCTTCCAGTAGACCGTCCTTCACAGCTGTTTGTCTCAGCAAGGATGAAGCTCCCCTGCAGGGAAGGAAGGTCTCCAAGTCAACTCAGCCATTTTTGCTTTGCTGAACAAAAGAGCTAAATTTGCTGCTGATGGAAAGTAGAATAATAAGAAACTGCATTTTAACTGGTCATAATTTTATCTCACTAAATATGAAACAGGCCCAYGAACAAAGTGACACTAATAATAAATACATTCATCAATAAGAATTAATACATAGTTTTTAAGAGTATACATTTAGATGCCACCAGGAGAGATTTTTTTTAAGGTAAGAATGGGGCAATTCACATTTGTTTCTCAGTATTTCCCATTTCAAAACAAGGCAAATGGGACATTCAAATGATAACTCATGGCAACATGCCTATGAAAGATGGTGTAATGCAGCTAGTTGTTGAACTTCCATCTAAGAGAGCAACAGGGAAATACAATTTGCATGTTGATTTATAGTAAAACCTCACGCTCTTACTGTCTATTATTACATAGAAAACCAGATTTCACTTGCTGTAGGAAGTGCCAGACGTATGCAGGGGAACTCTAAGAAATTCAGATTTTAGATATGTTTCTGGTCACAGCAGTGGGCATGAACAGTTCCAGAAAGCTAGGTACTTTCTCTCATACTCTTAGTGTGGAAGGTGTTTGTCTACAGATATGGAGAAAGCGTAGAAAAATGAATGCCTGCACGTATCTTTAGAGATTATCAAATGAATTATATGAAACCAAATTACCATTTCCTAGTATTAACCCTTGTGTTTTTTTGTTGTTTGTTTGTTTAAAAACAAACAAACCAACCTGTAGTGTTAGAAAAATATTGTGGCCACATCAGAAAATAAGAAGTGCTATGCTGGAGCGTTGAAATGCTTGTTTAATGGAAAGTAAGCAGAACAAACATCCAGCCTTCCAGCAGAAGCATTTGGGAAACTGATGCAAGCTCATTTTTGAATTTTTCAGTGAACAATGTTTTGATTTGAGGTAACAGGAATGCAAGATGCCAGATAGTTCGTACTAACTGGGAGGTCTTCCTTGTACTCATTCGTAGTGTGCATAAATTATAGAACTTGTTTCTTGTATCTCTCCCTGAAATTAAAATTGTAACAAAGGACACATTGGTGCCTGTTAAAAATAAAAAACTATCCATTTCTGACAATGATGATAYGACCACCATGACAATATTATCCAAAGGGGGTGGGGGAGCTGGGTACTTATCTGTCAGACAGCTCTTTCTTGTTATATTTGCTTTTAATTCTAGAAATCTATCTAAATGTAGTCTAACAAGACTCTGTTCCACAAGAAATTAATGAGGAACAAACATTAATTATTCATGTCCTGAAACAGTAGGTCTGCTAATGTTTCTGCTAATCAACAAGTCAAACAGCTGTATCTTTATAAGGGTAATCTTGGAGAGTATGAAAAAAGAACAGCATTGATACACTTCACCTGACTGCCCCCAAAGCTTTGCATTTAGTTCTTTACATTTTTCTATCACAAATGCAAATTCCTGCTTTTTCTAAAGCCATGCACTGTTATAATACTGAACTGAAATACACTACAGTAAAACATCAGCTGTGGACTTGGTCAAACCTGACTGAAGCTGCTGGGAACTCCTCTGCTGACTTCACTGACCTTTGGATTCAGCCCCTTTTTAGGAAAAATTAGTGTAATGAGATAAGGAAAAAAAACAAGCAAGAACAGGGATTCAGCTATATAGATCTGAACTAGAGTCTGAAAATCTGAACAAAACCTACATTTGGCATTTCTGGTCTGTTGAAGCACGGTTGCAGATCAGGAAGCTCACTGCTTTGTCCTCAAAGACAGGAAACATCCGGCAGAAAACATCCAGCAGAAAACGGCAAGCCATCGGTAGGTTTCAGGGCTTACTTCTCATGCTGTGCCTTTATTTGGGTGAATGTAGTGAGCTGCACCTACATAAATGATGCTATTTAGACATTTGCCTAAGAAAACACATTTAAAAATTAATCGCTAGGTTTAGGGAAAGAAATCAAAACAGAATTAGAGAACAAGTTGTTTTCAAATAAGAGCTTGGAACGTCAAACAAATTTTAAAAATATTTTTCCTCCAAAGTGACAGAGGTCACGTAGCCAAAAAGGACTCACAGTCCTCTTGCTTTGACAAAATTCAGCAGCCCAAAGTTTTATTTTCAACATCTGTCAATTTGTTTATTTCTTGAATAAGAGCCATGAGGACTGTACAGCACGTGTTTATGCACACAGACTCTTGAAAGTCCTCCATCTAATTCGGCTACTGATGATCACTTCCAAACCTAACGAAAAGGAGCCACAGGGTATGTAATGCAGAAATACTCATGAAACTACACTCCCTAGGAAAATTCAACAATAAGCAAATTTGTTCCAATGATGTCAGAGAAAGTAGTTTAGTGTCTTCACATGTTTCTTCCAATATATGCATTTGTCTTATATTTACCACATTTTGATCAYGATCTGTAAGTCAGTAAAAGCAAAATTGTATATTTTTCCACTTTATTAAGAGGTCATCTTTGATGATCAAAATAAAGATAAAAAAAGCCCAACATTCTTCTTCAGGGAAAAATAAACCCCAGATGTGTTGAACTTCTTTGAAACAAAGCTTTCAACTCCTAGCTTTAAGATGGCTTTTTAGAAACATTGCAGTTGTTGACGAAGCACTGTAAGTTTAGAATCCCCCCCGGCACGCATCGCTAATTCTGTCAAGTTTCTGCACAACAGAAGAGATTTTAAGACTTGTCTACACTACAGAATTTCTCYTCTGCACATCCAACATGGTTCAAAAGTCTGTCAGAGTCACTACTTCTCAAAACTAGTCCAAGAAAAAAGGCAAGTTGCTTAAACCCTGGATCTCTATCATAACTGTAGCAGCAACAGATAAAGCGTATTTTTTCCCCAAGATCCCAATGCAAGGTGGTCATCAGTTTAACAGCCAAACCCAGAACAGACTCCAGCTCCTGTTCTCTAACAAACAATTCTCCATCACATGCACCTTGGGAATTGTTTCAAATTTGTTCCAGTTTTATGAAGCACTAGGGGACCCCACAAAAGGGGTTATGGGTTGCTTCTAGGAAGTAAGGCTTGTAAAGGTTTAGTGCTGTAAGAAGTGCTGTAAGAAGCACCCCTGAAAGCTACTGGTGCCCCAAAGGCTGAAAATTATAGGGATCATGGATGTTTAAAAGCTGGAGGGCGCTTTGTGCCCTGTAGCTCTATAAAATTATTCAGCTTTGTGCTGCCTTCACATCTCTTTTACATTAATGCTCCCTGAAATCTTCATTAAAATTTGAAATTAAAATGTAACAATCAAAGGGGGAAGGGGAGAAATCCTGTCGTCTGACATTAAATTCATCCCTTGCACATTTACATTTCCTGAGTTTTTAATTAAAGAAGTCACACTGACTGCTATATCAGAGTTTGGGGAAAATAAGTTGTCACCGGCCAAAGCGTATGTGTTGTTAGCTACACTCCCACTGCAAGGCCCATGTACAGTGTCAGTGTTGACAAGCCGGAGCTTCCTGTGCCGCTGAGCTATGTTTTATTAAAGAGCAGAGTCTGCTGGGCCGTGTAGCTGGCAATGCCTGCTGTACACACACCGGCTGATTTCCCTTTGCTGCTGCAGATGCTCTCTAGCTGCATGCATTACACTGTATTTTTAGAAGCTCTGCGTGTCTTCTTCGGTATAACATCTCTTTGGTCCTTGCATAGTTTTTCACCGACTGGACACAGCAAGAAGGATTGCTGTGTTCAGGAAAAGGAGACCTTAAATTCCTAAGCTACTTTACATTTAGATGCAAACACCCCAGTTAGAAAGCCCTATAGGCAAGAAATATTATCAGGATAGCAAAACGTTTTTGTATAAAAAGCATCAGAGAAATCCTTGGGGAGTTTCCCCAAAGCATCTCAAGGAATTTGAAGTGCAAGTCCTTTGGCATCGCATTGATTTATTTTCAGGGACCCATGTTTCAAAAAATGCCACTCTGCTCTATTATCTGCAAACCAGAAACATACTCAATTTATAATTTCAGTTATTCCAATCTGTTTACAATCTGTGAGATTATTCAGCACATCCAAAGCAGCTGGAAGGTTTCTGCGAAGGAGGAAGCTGCAAAAAAAAACTCCCCATGTACTAAGTTCTTAAAATTGCTAGAGGTGTCATCATCTTCCCTCTACCTGAGACATTAACRGCTAACAAACCCACCTAGGACATGGGAAATCTATATGTAATTTCCCTTTTTTACCTGCAGAGAGTTGAACCTACATTATAAACCTCTTAGATCATCCAAATGGCAAGGCTACAAGCTATCCTGGAATAAGAYGTAATAGATGTTGACACTGCTGGATATGAACAGGTTGGCACGCACTAGAACAGAGACTGGAAGCCGAGAGAATATCCCACTGGGCTAAAAACCCATAATCCTGCTCTCCAGTGGTTAGGACACACTGGGGAGGGAGGAGGGAACAGCCAAAGGCAAAATGGTTTGTGATTCTAGAAGATAAATKATCTAATTTGCTAGATAGTATCATTAAACCTGACTGTACAATATTTTTAGCCTTTCCTGCTTTTGGAGCTATTGATTTTTTATGTACAGCACCCAGGTGGGTCCTCACCCTAGACCTGGATCATCTCTTCACCCTTCCTCCCCTGGGTGTGCTAACCTTGCAGCACCACCCCTCCCAGTGTGTTTGATGGCATGTTACTTGTGCTTTATACAAAAGAGGCAACAAGAAAGACCGAGAACTTCTAGCTCAGAAAACTAGGCAGCTTTCTGGTCAGTTTTATGGCAGGACACAGGCCTGGTGCAAGGGAAATGTGAAAATTCATTGTCTTCAGGAAGAAGAGAGAAATGCATCTAGGTTTCATGCCTCCTATTAATTAATAAAGGAGCACTGAGATGGATGCTGCTATCTCCTCCTCTTCCAGGCACGCTCTGCACTTCTTTAATTTGTCTTTTTTATTACAAGCAGCCCAAATGAGTTTTATTGGACTTTTCTTTTTTTTATCAGCCCAACAACAGAAGCGTTTGCATGGCTATTCTATTAGAAATTTTGTAAATAAATTGTGGGGGGACACAAAAACAAAGCACTGATACAATTTTGCTCCCAGATTCCTTTTCTTGCTTCTCGCACTTTGCTATCATCTGTTTGTTTGGTCTAAGCAACAAGTGCCAGTTTAATGCAAAATCCATACCCGAAAATGTCACCTCTGTCAGAACAGCTGCACTGACACCAGAGCTGCAGCAAGAGGYCTACAGTGAAAATGAACTGTGAGGCAGATACTGACTTTTGCTAATTTATGCATAACTGAAAATAAAAATTTAAAGGAGGAGTTAGATTGTAAAGTGGTCAAAGTAACACATATTTCAGATTTCTAACACTGAGTAACCAATCATAGCTGAACAGAGAAAATCTAATTCTAACAGCAGGATCTGCATCAGCATCATCAGCAGGTTGAAGGTTTCAAGCCTGGAGCAYGCATCTCCACCACTTGACCTAGGATAGCGCAAAAGGGGGTGGAGGAAAGAAGATGAAAGTCTCCCCACGAGCAAGCAGAAATCCAAAAGAAACAACCAGCCCCTTCCCTTTAGGAGCAATTTAGTTGAAATTAACCCAAAGGTTACCTTAACCCAAGGAGTAAGAATTCTTCGCCCTGAGCAGGTGGTAAGCTGAGCTTGGAGAACACGGCCCATGTCAGATTTCCCTACCTTGCAGCACCAGCATATCCGCAGAACACAAAATTGATCAGAAAAGTCCTAGTTTAAATGAAATTCAAAAAGAAAGACATTAATACTCAAACCGCTTGCCAGARGACATGAGCATAGAACAGTACTTTGATGCAAGTAGGAAGGAACCAAAGCTGTCGGAAGTACCGCAGAAGCGCTGCTCGTGCGAATGCCTACCGGCAGCGCTGGCCAGCTCACCCTTGGGTCTCTCCCAGGGTTACTGCCCAAGGCTGGTCCAGCCCTTCTTCTCCACGTCTGCCTCTCCTCAAAACGGACAGTCTTACCTGCAGACTTCACGACCACGCTAAGAGAGGTTCATTTGCTGAAAGCATCAAAGCGCTGAGCAGCCCTTCCCTCRGCCTCCACTCGTGAGGTCGGGCTTGGGCGCGAACACCTTGCACGCTGCGGCAGACGTTAAGCCTAACCAGTTCCAACGCAGTTCAATCAAACACACAACGTCAGTGCTACGAGCTCCGACTCGGTCATAAATCACTTCGCTCAATTTGCCATCCTGTTTACAGAGGAGCCAGTCGCAGTTTAAGTTTCTGATTTCTATTCCTCTATCATCACCTTGCTATAAGATCTAGAGAGCGAGTAATTTGATCCCTGCCTCAAACTGCCCGCTGCACAAATAATATGGTCTAGTCAATCGCCCCAAACCACCTCCACTTACGATCAGATTGAAACAGGCATTAAAAAAGCAATTACAAGAGTGATGTAAACGTAACAYGATGAAGGAAAATGAGTTCTGTATTTGCCTCATCATACGAAATCAGAATAAAATTTGCTGTTTATGCTTATMCTGGTGAGTTAAATTCTGGGATGCGAAGAAGCTACAAAAGGTAAAAGGTACYGTAATGGTACGGGTCATAGGATCCGCTTAATCATTATATTACAGCAATCAGTGCAGACACTGAAGCGCCAAATAATTCAGAAATGACTGAGAAGTGCTTCAGGCCGCTTTTGAAAAAACAGCTGATCAGCCAGGCAGCACCATCACGTCACTGGTCTCCACTGGCAACGCAACTCTGTCCAGAAACGAGCAAAAAACCCACTCGCGTAACTTCAGCAGACTCCCCGTTCAGCGGCAGCAACCTGCCACGCTCTGTGGAAAACCTCGCGCTCCTGGCACGGAGCCGCAGGCGCGGGCAGACGCGCGCAGGGGCTTTGCCAGAGCCCCGCCGCCCCCGGGGCTCRGCGGCCGCGGAGGCCGTCGGCTCTCCTCGGAGCCGGCAGCCGCTCGCGAGCTGTTTAAAGCCGGTTTACTGAGCCGTAGCGCGCGTCGGGAGCCAGGGCCGTGGCGCCGTGGCGCGGGATGGGCCGTGGGCCGCGGGCCCCTTCCACGGGCCTCCTGCGACCGAGGCACGACGGCGGCCAGGCCGCGGGCCGCGCCGGGTTTGGCGACGAGAGCAGGCTGGCTCCAGAAGCGGG
>NW_028186501.1:654830-686730 GCF_003343005.1 Rhea americana
GCGAGAGCGGGCTGGCTCCAGAAGCGGGGAGCGAGAGCGGGCTGGCTCCAGAAGCGGGGAGCGAGAGCGGGCTGGCTCCAGAAGCGGGGGCGAGAGCGGGCTGGCTCCAGAAGCGGGGAGCGAGAGCGGGCTGGCTCCAGAAGCGGGGAGCGAGAGCGGGCTGGCTCCAGAAGCGGGAGCGAGAGCGGGCTGGCTCCAGAAGCGGGAGCGAAGGTCGCGCCTCGGTCCGTGGAGAGCCCTGAGCAGCGCCGCGCTCGGCGGTTCGGTGCCTTCGCCGGCACGGGACGGCAGCCGCCGTCTCCGCAGGACGAGAGGGCCCTTCCCCAGCCGGGCTCTGCGGGCGGGGAGCGGGCGGAGGAAGCAGCGGCGCCGTTTTTGAAATCTCACCCGGGAGAATCGTCTCGCAGGGAGAGAGGGGAGAGTCTTGGCGCTCTTGGCGAACACGGCCCGTTCCCCGCGGCGCTGCTCGCGAGCCGCGCGCCCGCTGCAGCGCGCCACGTCGGGCTCGAACGCCGCGCTCGGCCTTGCGGTGCTGACAGGAAAACCCGCACAGCTGCGCGCAAGTCACACGTGCTCTGGGGAGTTTCCCGCCGCTGGTTAGGGAAGCGCAACAAAAAGCTCGCGGCATCAGGGTTTTGCTGCCTTTTATTAGACTTCTACCAAGTGATCAAACAGCTTCAAGGCGGTGTAAACCTTTAAGAAAATATTCCTTCCACTGAAAGCTAATGCTGCATACTGCTGTGTTGCTTACTGTCACATCAGTCTTCATGTGCTGACGTTAAAGCTTGCACTGCACATAAATATAACCAAAAATACTTCCCTATAAGCCTAAATACGCTTAAAGTTGTGGCGAGCTTCTATACTAATTTATATCTAACCCAATCTTTCATGAAATGGATCTCCAAAGTTGGAAATTTGCTCATTAAAGAAGTCCTCCTCACTTTTCTTTGACCTACGGATAACCCAAAGTCACTTTAAAAAGTGAAAATGAAGAGTAGATGAAATTGTTGTTTGACATATTTTCAGCCACGAGAGACCAGAGAAGTACATTATATTGAGTTGACTCCAAATAATTTTCACATGAATTACTAAAGTGCCAGAAATGTATAATTTATTAGCATTTAAATAAATCACAGAGCTGAAGTGCTTTAAGGTTATCAGTATAAGATGCAGACTAGATTATAATTACCTGAAAAATATCACCAGATACAATAGTCTCAACTGTACCACATTTACATGATCAAGGCAAAGGAAGACAACCAATACAAAAGGGGTTTGACTCCGAAAAAATAAAAAAAAAAGAAAGAATGAATAGAATAATAATAACAAAAAAAAAACCTGAAGAGTAAAGCTGGATGTACTGTTCTTCCTGATGTTTTCACTGGCAGTAATTTTCTCTGGAGTTTAGAGTACATCTTTTTTTCCCCCCTCCTCTCATGCACACATATTCAGGAAATTTCTGTAGCTTGCATGTTGTCTGTCAATTAGAATGCAGTTTATAATGCCCAATTAAATTAACTTATTTCAGAGAAATTGCAGACTCTACAAATGTACATATTACTGAATATCTATTATCTTCAATCATTTATACTGTGCCAACCAAAGCTAGCATTCAATGGGTCAGTACAAGTCCTGTTGGGGCATTTCACTTCAAAGCTTATTACCACCTTTCCATAAAGCTAAATACACTAAGAATAGTAACAACAACTACAATAATGTCCTTGATTTTTGGAGAAGCATATTTAATAGCTAGAATGCTACAGAGTGTTTTTTTTTTTTTTTTTTTTTTTTTTTTTTTTTTTTTTATGTATTCTGGATTACATACACTCACCCACACTCACCTTCCTCGTGGGAGGGAGGGGAAGGACGTAGGTGAAGCACAACGTTTCGGAATTTGCACAGCTTCTGACACCCCGTTTGGCTCTGCTGTGGTGAAACGGAGCAATCCTGAGGAAACACCTTCACTCGCCAAAGCCCGGTCTGCCTTTCTTCTCTGTGATTGGAAATCTGGCTCATTCCCACGCTCAGAGGAAGCTCCACAAGGAATCCCCCCGCTGCCCGCAGCGCAGGCGTCGAGCGCTAGCGCTGCCTGGAGCTGTTAGGGCCGTTCCCAGGAACGGGCCAGCTGGCTCCTCCGTCCAAGGACCCAGCGAAGCACCGAGCACTCGCTAGAGGCAGGTGGGGTAGGGGGAACCCAGAGGAGGGCGAGCAGGGCTCTGAGGTGCCAGGCAGGCTCTAGACACTGCTTTTTGCCTTGGAAAGACAGGCGGCCAACGCTGGATGGAACGAGGATCAAGCCGAGCATCCCGGCTTGATCCAACAGCCCGTCCSGGGGTCCTCAGACTGCGTCGGATCAGTGGAGGGAACGAAAGCCAGACCTTTCTGCGTGCCACATCCCTTCCAGGCTGAAAAGGCTCTGAAATTTCCAGGGAGCAAAGGAAGTTTCACAGTTCATTTCTGATGAATCAGAGACAGATTTTGTCAATACAGCACAATCGAATATTGCCTTTTCAAAGCAAAAAACTATTTTTGTTGTAACTCAACAGTTCATTAACAGTTGGCATCTCCAGTGCTTTAATTGCTGTTTTTCCTAGTAAAAACRAAACAAAACCCATAGTTACGTGTTACAGGTGACGTGCAAAGCAGGAGCAACAACAGTAAAAGTCTACATCAAAACTGTCTGCATCACACTCTAAGTTACGGATATTAAGTTGACCTACGCGACTTTATGAAGTCAAAAGTGACGGTCATCCCAGATGCCAAATACCAATTTACAGTTGGCTACATATCACACATAACCACTTGGAATATATTTTATGATGAAGACATTATCAAATCAAAGTAAACGTAGACCTATCCATCCTCACACAACTGATCCCAAGTATGGCAAAGYGGATGCCACTTCTGAGAGGCAGCCAGAGCGGCAATCAGTATTTCTTGTGCAGTGTCAAAGCGATCCTGCCTTACACATGCAATATTCATACAATCACAAGTGCAAAAACCACTGTATCAGCTTTTTCTATTAATACAATTTCACAGGACATATGAAARCTACAAGAACATAGCTAAATAAGTCTATAAACTTTCAATTTAGATGAGGGTTAAAAGCAAGACATCAAACAGGAAAATATTGAAAAAAATACAGAAACAGTTTATAAAAACTTGTATCATCATAACTGAGTTTACCATTGTGAAAGCACATTTGAGATTAAATTGAAAATAAAATAAGCAGACAAATCACAGTAAAATGCATTAAATTTCCTGGATGAACATTGCTAGGGTCACAGAAGATATTGCTTCAAAATATATTTACCTTGAGATTAACATAAATCCTGTTCTACATGGTTTCCAATAAACTTTTCTGTGTCTCTTTGCCTCCCTAGGGATATAAGCTCAAAATCTAACTCGCAGATGGGCACAGACGAAGCTAGGATAGTGAGACTTGAGAGMCACAAATCAAGCAGCCTGCTGGCAGCGACACTGTACTTACCTACGTGTAAGTCAACAACAGCCCAAATGGAGGGAGAAGACGAATGTCGCAGTCCTGAACAGCTCGTCCTGATCACTGTTGCCTAAGAGCCACACAATAACGGAAAAACCAGAACGTGCCGACGATGAGTCAGGTAAGAGAGGCCTTAAAAATGTGTTCTAATCCCTAGTGAACCCTTGCGTGTCTTCCAGCGCGCAGRTTCTCGGCCGGACGCCCGCACCAAGTGGCCTGCTTGGCCCTTCGTGTATCACTGGTGGAAGCCTGAGCACTAGGTTTTATAATGTCAGAGAGTGCATAAGTGAAAGGCTTCAGAACTCAAAATATCTACTTCTGATGTGTAGATATTGCCCAAAAATGTTGTGGATCCATTTGTGAGTCTTATATTTGAACACAGAGTTCTTCTTTTTTAAATTCATCAAGTGGCTTTAGACACCAGTGAAGCTCTTTATTCTTGGTGCTGTTACAGAAGTGCTACAGTTAAAACCAGTRAACTCCAAAAACCTCAACAGCAGCAAACATAAGTCAATTCTGAATGCTTTGAGGGAGAGCAGGCAGGCAGAACTAACATGAGAATATTTCATTGTTCAGAAGACGCAGGAGAACTGCTGACTGCAAGCTCTCTAGGGCAAGTCAGTCTGTTCTTTCCTGGCTTTAATATCGTGCAGGCATTTGGGTTTTATCATGCTTTGGTGAAACACGCCTACTCTGCATACCTGGAGAAAGCCAAGGTTTTCCTGACTATGGAGATGCCACACAGAACTCTGAAATGTCCAGTTTTGGCTCCTCGTGATGACAAAAACATTAGTGGAGAGGAAATACTCCCACACTATGGGCAGTATTTCCATATTCAACCTACCTGATTACTGCYTCTTCTCCCTATAAAATAAGCCTCAAACAAGTCACCAAAACATAGCTCTGCATTGTATCCTCAAAGACATTAACATCAGCGCCTGGAAATGCACAAGCCTAGTAAGTAACCTGGCAAGCATGAAAACACTTTACCTGGCGGGCCCTATTGCTTCTCTGAACCCATCTAAAAATAAAGGACCTAGAATAGTTATCAGGGAAACGCACTACTGGCCTTTCCCTCAMAAATGGAAGAAGCTTAAAACAATGAGCTCCAGTAGCCCAATGTCATTTAAAATGCCCACAGTTTTATTCAAAAATAAACAGGACACTGTTCAACACTATGGCACAAGAGCCTAATCAGTTCAAATAAAGGAGGTATTAAGAAGCTGAGTAGCATTGCTAAGTGCAAATCACCTCAAGGGAAATTTTAAGGGATAGAGGGTAATATTCCAATGATCTTATTCAGCATGCTACCATTTAACACAGGGAGGCAAAAGTCTGCACTTTAGTGAAGGTAATACAGATCAAATATTTAGAAGTATTCAGATGCCTAAAGATATAGCTTTAAAAAGCGTTTAAAAATAAACATTAGGTTTGGATGCTTCTAACTTTCAACTGAGTCTGTCTCTAAAATGAGAAGAAATTTGTGAAGATGCTTAATCAAGCCTGGTGCTTCAAAGAGCAGATGCAGCTGGAGCTCCCTCCCAAGCGAGGGATTTCTGCATTCCTCTGCCCTCTGCAGGGGAACTTTAAAATGCTAAGGAAGTTCCTCCAAACTAAACTTTTCACCAATTCTTATACTTAGTTCCTAAAACTGAATAAAAAAGGGAGCATCGTAGACAACACCATAAGATTACGTGCACTAGCGCACACCTAGCTGAGCGCGCACAGCAGAGCGGCRTGACCAGCACAACCGTCCAGCCAGGACGCTGCTGGAACGTCGCCGCCCGTCACACCGCCTCGCCAAAGCGCTTACTAGCTGTGACCCAGCCCGTGGAAGCCCTCAACAGAAGTTTAAGTGCCCTTTAAACACTTGCTTTATCTTCCAGCMCTGCACTCTGTTTTCACTACTTACACCATCTCTCTGTTGTATTTTTCCACAAGCGGCTGTAACTGAGTGGTTGTGAAGTGCCRGCTGTCCTACGCAGAGGACCTCACACCGCCTCGCCGCACACCTTCACGGTGGTTTTCCACATCTGGCACATACCTGAAGTGCCCAGATTGCAGCACCTAAACCAGATCAACCTACCTTGAAACCAAAAAGCACCAGCTGGAAATTATCAGTGGATGACTCTGAGGGGGGAGAGGAAGGGACAAAATGAGGGAAGGAGGAGAAAAATCTCCAGTTAATCCACTTACATTTTGATCATTACAGTCACAGATCCAATGAGCAGCATGAGTTCACATACAAAAAATTTAGAGAAGTATTTATAGTAGCAACAGGCGTAGTTCACCTGGTTTAATTCTCTAACTCTGGATCCCATACACCTAATAAAGTCTTCAGGTTCTTGCCACTTTCTCTTCAAGGACAAATTTCAATAGTAGGTATTTTTATGATGTTTTTATAACCCAGGAATATTAGGTCCAGTACACAGTTGATGTTAGCATTGGTCAACATCAGACAAACCTACTTTTCTATTTTTAACTGTATGCTTGTGTCAGTAATCTTATGAGTAACAAACCAGATAAATGTTATATATTTAATAATRCAGCACAGAACTAAATCCCACATTTCAAAAACCAAATTATGTTTCCGTCTTTGGGAAATCTCTACATATACAATTATTATTGAACTTTATACAGCTATGTGTAAAACTACCAGATAGATTCTTTGCTTAATAATTACAGCAGCAAATTAACTTACCTTTATGCATATGTTCAGTTAAACAAATTATTTAACACATTTTAATGTCTTGCATTGAAAGAGATTCCTTTCCATCACTGTAGGATGTGTTGCTACTCCACCAAAAAGAACTACTTCAATACAGAAAATTTTTAATATTTGAAAGAACTGTAGAGAAAAAAAAAAAACAAAGCTGCATATATGTAAAATGGAGGGGGGGACCAACAATCTGAGGAAGGGTTATTTCCTTTTACTCTTAAAATGAATTTTGCTCAAGTAGGACAAAAGGAATCTTGTGTTGAACCKAATGCAAAATGTTTCCTAGTCAATCTCAAGACTAACTCTCTTTAAAGGACTTCACTGCATCTTGCCAAATGCAGAGTAAGAATTATCTGATGGTTATTGCATGTTTATACAAAGGAAAGTGAATTTAGAAAAGATTAAGCTAAAAACTGGTAACAAGAAAGTGTCTAAAAGCCACAGGTTTATCATTAAGAGTCTCCTTAAAGATACAGAGAAGCTAACTCATGTTTTTAAAATATTTACATTGCAGGAACAGAAAGCAATGCAAGGGGGATGATGATGGAGATGACTACAGTGAAGAACATACACTTGGAGGTTCTTTCCTCTCCTCCTCCCTGCTCCTAAAGGGGGAATACAGGGAAGGAAGCAGAGAAGAAAAGTAAAATGTGTAGCCTGTTTTCAAAAATCTTAYCACATTGACAATGACAGTGCAAGTAAAAAAAAAATACCCACAACAGCAACAAAGGACTCAGAGGGAAAGAAGAGATTTTCAAACACTGGTCAGGGAAATCTTTGCATTCATGTGAACAACATAGAAAAGAGCAAAGGGAATAGGAGAAACTAGTGACAGAAGCATAGATCGAAACACAGAAAATTAATTGAGACCAAGTTGCAAAACAGTTAATTCACGTTTATAGGACTTCTAGTTTTGTACACATTATTTTCCACGACAAAGCCAAATTGCAGATCCATAACAGAGATCATGGAACTCACCCTGGTCTCAAAATCATTTTCTTCTTTAATATTAAACTTCAAACTTACTGCATTGCCTTCTCTCCCCTGCCCCAAGCATTTAATCATGGTCAGTTTTGTGTTTTTTTCTCTCCAATTTAGCCATCATGATGTGAACTATAAAGATTTTTTTCTAGCTGCTTCAACATTATTCATGAACATTCACTATGAAGTACAATGAAATTGCATACATATTCCTACATAGAACCCCACCCCCTCTTCACACACACTTCCCATGGGGAAGGAAAAAAAAAGTGATAAAGCTCTTTTTGTGATAGTTATATTTTTTTTGAATGGTTCTCCAGTCCAATTTATTTTTTTAAGTTAGAATTTCCTTTGTATTTTCTAAATCTTGAACCATTCCAAAGTATATCTTTATTGCAAAAAGTCAACATGCATCTTAGAAATTCAGATTGTAATCAATAAAACAAACATTACATATATGAATTTAAATGTATAAACAGTTAGAAATTCAACAATATCTCCTATTATACTATTACACAAGTTCACAATTCTGTAAAAACTATAGTACAAGTTTACTATACACCAAGAGGAACTTTATTCCTTTTCACATGATTTTGTTTAAAAAAAAAAAAAAAAGTTGTGTTTTCACCACAAGCAGGCAAGCGTTTTCAGATTTATCTTTTCAACTCGAGTTTTTTGTTTAGCTTAATTCAACAATGAAAAGGAGACCAAAGATAACGCTGCATCACAATTACTTTCCCTTTTTATCATATATTCTTCCCATGTTCATAAACTAAGTTTAAACTGGTAACATCTTATTTTACATATCTTGTAAATATACTGGCTTGTGTATACAAGTTATATTGGTGATTATAAGTTTTGTCTAATTTACTCTGAAAGCACATATCAATTTCACAATGTTACCATAAAAAATAAAATAAGTTGTACTGTCATGTTACCTATTAAAAAAATAAACAGTTTAATAATATAGCCTATTACACCCTAAAATACAGGGAGATCCATAAGCTCTGGCAAAATGAAGGTCACTTTCAAGCAGCTCTCCTACTCCTTACACACTAGAAGTCAGTTACTACTATACCTGCTCATCACTTAAATTCCCAACAATATAATAGCATGCTTTCAATACACAAGCTAGGTTCAGAGGCACAACTCATTTTTGTGCCTCAGCATTTAGGAATCATGTTTGGGATGTCACTTGAGGATTTATGTAAGCCTGCCAATGTGTACTCTAAGCGGGAGGTGTGGCAGGGGGAAGAAATCATATGCTATCCAAAATTCATTAAATAAAGCTACCACACATGCTTCCCTCCTTTCTTGCCCAAATTGAAAAGCCAGCATGTTTGAGCAAGGCCAAAAGTTTCCATGAAGTCAGTGTGCCAATCAAGTGTCATTTTAGAGCTAAAACCATATGAAAAGGAATCCCAGTCTAGATGTGATGAAGGCTACTGCAATTTTTCCTTACAGCTTCATTCATTCACTGTAATCTTCAGCTTCCAAATACAAAAATACAACAATTCTTATTGAAATCTATACGCTGGTAGTTTTAGTACACAAAAAGGAAAATATTTACAAAATTATACAGTTTAAGAAAAAACTCTGTACAAAAAAATATATAAATCCTTTGTTCCCTCTTTTTTTTTTTTTTAAACTGTCAAGACTCAAATGTTTGCTGCAATAGATTTTTCAAAATTTACACTGACTGAGCCACAGACATTAAGAAAAACATTAGAGATGATGGGAGAAAAGCAAGACATTCTAAGTATGCAGGATTGTTTTTCCCTTCATTTCTTTATATGTAAATTTAGCCTCAGCATTAGCAAGAAAGTCATAATCATATAGAGGTGAGGTTTTAACATGAAGAGAAAGAATACTGAAAGACATATTCCCTTACACTAACAAGGAAATGCAAAATTACACTGTTTTGGCTTTTTATTATCCATTCGCTGTGGTGGTGTATAAAGTTAAGGGAACTGTTAACCCAAAGACATGCTCAGCTTCATTTCACTGGCTAAGTTCAGAGCCATTCTAACTTAAAGGTCTTGATGTACATTTATATTCAGTCAGGAACTACCTAGCAAATATCCTGATAATTAATTATTCAAAAGAGGAGAGCATTTTTGCACCGTCATTCAGTTTATTTTGTATAGAAACATACATAAAAATGTACTGAAAAATGTACGGTACAAATGCATAGAGTTGAGAAAATGCTTACTATATAACACTTCTATCCATGAACTGTAAGAGCCATGTAACAGTTAAGATATATGGCTCAAGTAGCTAAACTTGTTACCCTCATTTCTACCACACTATACACCATTTTCAATGTGTGCGTGTATGTGTGTATGTGCGTGTGTGTGTGTGTGTGTATACGTGTGTGTGTGTGTGTGTGTATTTTAAAGTGGTACCAAGATAAGGCAACTGAGAATATAACAGTGTTCACCTTAAATATGTCTAAACAAAATTATACTTGAAGATAAGTGAATAATCTTTGAAAAACAAGTCTGAATGCTACTCTGAAGACTTATCACTTAAAGTACTGGTTTAATGCAAGTCTGAGTAGGACAMTGACATTCTGTTGGCTAAAAACCAACTTGCTCTGAACGCTTCATGGATTTAGCCTGAACATAAATAAAAGTATAAAAAGCTTGGTTAAACGGAGAGGAGGAAGAGCTAATGGCTGGTGTGCAGGGTGTGTGTGCACACACCAATTAAATTCTTGGAGGAAGTATGAAACTCATTATATTTGTGCTCACTCATTCTGAAATTCAGTAAGTGAACAGTCTAGCTCTAATTTTAAGCCTTGACTGAAAGAGGGGAAAAAAAAAAAAAAGTGAAAACTTACTCGAATCTGTTCCATGATGATGTTTTTTGTGAAGAGGGATTTGAAGAACAAGTGAACTATAGATGAACAATATTAGATTGATACCCAATTAATTTTTCCAACTCCTCTCACAAAAAGAACATAGAAATTGTGCGGCCTTCAAACATTGCAAAATAAATGATTTGTGAACTTAGCCACAGGTACTTTCTACAGTAAGTGATCACATATGAAATAAAATGCTACTGTTTTTCAATTAGTAAATGAGGCAAATTTTTCTTTTATAACATTTAATGGAAATTTGTGCATCTTTCCCCCAACCCTATAATATTGCTAAATAAAATCTGTAACATCTTTGCAATTATAAACTAACAAATTAATCACATTATAAAAAAACCCAAAACAAGGTAATACAGGTGACACAAAAAGAGGACAAGAAAATACTAATTTTGTTTTCTTTCTCTTTTTATCCTTCTTAAATAGAAAAATCATCACCCCCAGTGAGCTCGATAATTCTATAAAAAGTTACTGGGCCTTTGGCTAACTTAGTATCACAGCTCTATATCCGAAATGTTTCTATAACAAACTTTGCTCACTTTAAATCTTGTGGTTTGAAAAGAAAGTAAAGCTTTTTTTTGGCTCATCAACTTTCTTAAATAAATGTTTAAAAGACGTAGCTTGAACTATATTCCTAAAATTATACATTTCCAACATCAAATTTCATCTTCTCCAAGAACGGGATTCATCCTCATCTTCATCATCATCATCATCATCTTCATGCAAAAATAAATCTGAGGTTTCAGTTTCCTAGATGAAGAAAAAAYATGATTTTAAAGTAGTTCTCCTCTGTATCCTAGGAAATCTGTCATCAAACAGAGCATTATTTATAGCAGGTTCTTGTTTTCAGTAAGTCTCACTGAAATGCACAAAATTACACTCAACAAGTTAAGTAATGAATAGTATTCTCACACATCAAGAGGGGGAATGAAAACCAAACTTCAAAGGAAGCAAGAATTAAGAAACACTYAAGTTCTCCAGAACAACAGGTTTCCGTTAAAAAGCAGCTAAGTAGAAATACCTCCCTCTGTCTCAYGGGGATACATAAGTTATCCTACATCGGAGAATCAACATTACAAAATAAAAAGCTTTGCAGTCTGCAGAGATTGTGGGGTTTATTTTCTAGCAGTTTATAAAATTAAGTTTTCARGGATGGGACTTCTTTTTCCTTGCCTTTTTCAAATATGGAAAATGTATCTGACTTTTCAAGAATAATTAAGTGTCTAGCCTGTAGAAAAGTATATTTCATGAATTTCTTCATGAAACAGAAAAACGCATCCCTCAAAATGCTCYTAGCTGCTAGACTGCTAAGAATTAGTAGTTTATTAACATATTTTCATACCTCTTCTTTAGATTCCTCTTCCTCAATTTCTGTGGATACAGAGGGTACCTTAGGTTTGTACCACGATATTTGTAGCCTTCGGTCTTTGAACCGGGATCCTTGGTTAGCAGCCTACATTGTATTTTAAATGAATATATTTTCAAAAAGAGAATTAAGGAAGATATTTTTAAGTCACCAAAAATGAGCTAGACTCAATGAAYATCAACCACTGCAGTTGTGCACATCTGAGTATCTCAAACATATCACATCATCCAACTTTGGTCATTCTGAGAGCAAGGTCACACAAACCTGAATCTGTTAAATAACTCTCATCTACCAATCTGAAAAGATTAACAGAGCTGTAAAGTGATCATCATATTGAACCTTTTTCTGATAAAGGCCTCTAGTCAAATAGGAAGTATTTTCCTCCTTTAGTTATGTTATACGTAGTAACAACAAATACCTACACTATCTAGTTTAAACCGTTTGGCTCAAAGCCTGCTAAATCTGAAAAGACAGACAGCTACAAGTAATCACAGTATTCTTATTTTAGAACCATAAAAAATAAAATCATTTCCTACTTACATTCTCAGCTTCTGAGCGAGATTTAAAAGTTAGAACAACACTTAATGGGGAATCCTCTTCTTGAAGGTCTTCAATATCTCCAAATTTCTAAGAGAAAGATCATTAGGAATGGCTATAATACTCTCCTCCAGAAATATGGCCATCACGTGCTACAATGGCAGTGCACTATACCACAGCCCTGTCTAAAYTTTCTTTTTCTTYTTTTTTTTTTTTTTTAAAAAAAAAGAAAAGACAGAGGAGAATCAAAGAAAACTCCAACAGAGAACTCCAACAACAATGCAGCATTTGTACTTGTTTCTTTGGACAAAAAGGTGCAAAGCTTGCCTTACTGTGTGAAAAACTTGGAAGTTCTGTGTTTCCGCTCAAAATGAAGCTAAGCAAGCTTTCAAATTGCCTGTTCTCTCTAGTGCTGTACTGCCTTTCTGTAACCAGATCTAACAGGAAGGATTCTACAAAACTAGTTGTACCAGCTCAGTCACTTGCTTTGTGAAGACTATCCAGAAATACCATAAACTGATTTGATCAAAGTTAGATTTCATCTTGTGTCTATTTACAAAGAATTTTATGATCTCCTTGAAAAGCTAATCAGCTTTGCAAATGAAAAATTTCACCAGAAAGTGTAACTGAGGGAAATCTAAAATCATGTTTTGCTTTAACTCAGTTATGACGCTAACACATCCATTAACACAGTCTGCACGCTAACAGGCTATTTGAATGCTCAAGCATGAGTTTGTAAACAAATGCAACTTTTTGAAAACTGATCTCTTGTTTTGCAAAGCTGTGCTTTGCTTCTTGAGCTCAAGAGATAGGAGATAAATGGCTACAAATACCTATTAGGGACARTAATTTGTAAACAGAAAGAGGTTGATAGGCATTTTCCATTCTTCAGATATGTTTTAATATATGTTACATATTTAAAAAAAAATGCATTGGGCAGCTACTGTAAAGCAGCTATAARAGACATACATTGACACCCTTGATAGCTCTTGAAACTGCTTGCTTATCCACAGCCTCTTCCATGAATTCAAGATAAGATCATCTGATTTGTTTGCACTAAGAGAATATAAAGACTTGTAGTCTCAGTATTTTGGAAAAGAAAAACATTTTATGAAGTTGTTAGCATGCCTCTCTTTGCAAGTAGGCACACATCCACAATACTGGTTACCTACTTAATCTATAGCACAGCCAAAATTCTCTTTTTAATATGATCTCATACTTACAGAGAAGTGCTGTAACAATTCATCTTTTTCCTCTTCAAYGAAGCCTCCAACGGTTAGTGCTTTAGGACGATGATCCACCACCATATGATTCAACATGCCTCTTCCTCTCCCACCACGACCCCGTCCTCGTCCTCTCCCCTGGACGGGCATTGCCTTTCCTCGACCAACAGGCAAGATGCCTAAACGGGCAGCCTGTTGAAAATAAGTTAAATAGCTTATAAATCTATCCTTTCTTTAAAAGGCTTTAAAACAACAACAAAAAAAGCATAACAAAAGCATCAATCCACTCAAATTCACCTCTACTTGTAACTGATTTAGCTTTTTTCGCAATTCAGTTGTGTCTTCTCCAGAAGAGAGTCTTTTATGAAAATCCAGTTCTGCATCTAAAAGTTCCTTTTGTGCCTTAAAGAAAAAGGTGTAGAGATAGAAAATGGAGGGGAAAAGCAGAACATTAATGTATGCTTTTAATGTTTTATTCCACTTCTTCAGCAATAAACTTGTGCAAATTACATACGTAGATTGCAATACCATACTCATCATTTTCTCAAAATTCACAACAACAAACCTAGCTCTAATTTGAAGGATCCATATTCCTCCACTTTAGAACTGTGACAGGATCTTGAATAAGCTGTATACAAAGTTAGGTCATTTGAGTTCCTTAAAAATGATAGCTTGCTTATCCACAGGTATTACTCTCAACAAACTCAAAATACTGCTTGGGAGTATTTTGATTTGATGCTGCTACATTTTTAGAATATAACACTAGAAATAGCTACAGAAACTAGAGAGGCTASTGTCTCAATAAATACCTCTGTCTTGGACTTCAATTTTGATGGGGTAGAGGATGTAGATGAAGTTTTTAATTCATCCTTTAACTGAGATATTTTTCCTGCTAGTTCTTTTAAGGTCTTCATTATTTCTGCTCTCTCTTCTGGTTTCATGGCCTTATTTTTCTCCAGCTTGGATATCAACATCTGCGTATTAGAAAAGGAGCAGGAATATGAAATTCTAGCAAAAACATCAGTGGACAGACAGCTATCTACCAAAATGAGGATGTATACATCCAACACATTCCAGACCTACCTTCTGGCATTCTATTTGTTTTTCTAACATCTCCTGCTTCTTTTTCCTCATATCTTGTTGAAGTTTCATTGCCTCCTATATGAGGAGAAAATTCATTCAAACAGCAAACATTCTTTTCCTAATTAGAAAGTTACACTCCACTAATATTTAAAACAACATCAGTTTGCACCATGTAGAAGCTGCAGAGAGAGGCAATACTGCAGCAGAGAGAGTACTCTGTCACTATTTCCTTAATACAGGCATGATAGGTCAGTTAGAAAAAAAAAAAAAAAAAAGGCAGACTAGTGTTGTACATCTGCATATATGCTATATTTTCCTCTTCAAGCTATAGAAATGAAGGCCATAATGGCAATAACTACACTGGAAACTGTACAAGCATAAATTAGATTTGATATGGAAAACAATGGAAAGTTGCCAATTTCCTGCTGTGATATCCTACTAAATTTTTTCTCCCTTCAGACACCCCTTGAAGAAACACAYCCTACATTGTCATAAGCATCCTGTACCTGCAGAGATTAAAATCAGAGAAATACCTAAATGCCACCTTTGGAAGATGTTTTTTATCACTGTTATGGGGCTATATTGACCAAGTGTAGAAAGCTACACAGGAATATTTGAGGTTTAAGTTGCCTATCAATCCTTTCTTTATAAGGTATTTCAACCACTACACTGCTGGTCAAATGACATATAGCAAAATACCTGCTTTTTTTTAAGAGCTTCTTGCACATCATGAGGTTTAGACCCTGCACCAGGCTTCATAGATGTTTTTAAGTTTGAAGTACTGTAAACCATTTTTGAATGGCTTGTAGAAGTAGGAAATGACTGAAATAGTAAAAACAAACAAAAACCGTAACAGCTTAAAACAAACACAATATACTACCAACAACTTTTAGAGTAATGTATTCAGTTAAACATGAACGAGTACTTCCAGACTTGTGTGATGAGGATAAAAACAAAACCACCCCCCCAATAAATTAGAATACATGTATAAAGCATCAGTCTGGTGGTCAAACTGCTTGGAAGCAAGGAGCTTAAGCACTTGTTAGAAAGGCTTTCTGCAAGAGATGTTTTCCCCTTCATTCAACACTCTCCCTGTATCCCGATCTCCACTAAAAGTGTGGCTGAGGCCGATCAACTGCGCCTGCATTCTATTCAGCTTGGCAGCCACAGTTTAACATCACACTTTCTGATCAAACATTTCAAAAAGAAATAAGGTGGTAACAGTTGCAACTCTTGCAACTACATGCTTCCTTTCTCACAAAGGAGTACTTTTTTGTTGTTAGACTGCATGTCACACCATGGTATCAATGCAAACCAAACTATATCATCTTGTACTCTATGCAGAAGTATTTTATAAGCTGCCAGTACTATTGTTAAAGCACAGAATAAGTTCCAAAAAATCACTACTGTGAAAAGCAATGAGATTCAATGGAGAGCTAACATCACATATAAGCTGTCAAATTTGTTTACAAGGTAGCACTGTCTCCTCCCCAATTATGCTGCTTAAAATAGTGCTAATTTATTTCTGAAGTCACCATCCCTATTTTCTTTAAGCAACTGACAAAACTAGAAAGTAATTGACCACAGTCAGAGAACATTAATGAAAATAAACAGAAACAACAGGAGACAGAATTTGCAAGTACTATTTACTAGTTACCTCCTTTAGTCAACAGGTCGAAGCTTTAAGCAAAAGTATGAAGATGGTTAGCTTTTACACACATACCTGAGAATCCTCTACTACAGCCCCAGCCTGGCTTAAGTCAGGCTGGTTTCCACCTGCTGCTCCAAGGCGACGCTTCACTGGGACTTTATTAAGGACATAGGCACCAGATGCCATTGGTTTATTCATCACCTGTGTATCAATTGATATTAAAAGGAAGAGATTGTATACTCTGCATTTTAAAAGGAGTAGTCACTCAAACACTGATAACCTTCTACACTCTATCACTAATTTAAAGAAGAAAGCCATCAGACTGGGAATGACAGCACAATACCTTTGACATATTGCTATGGATTGTTACAGCTGGAGTTGCAGTCAGGGCTTGCTGCTGAAGGTGAAGCTGGTGATGAAGAGACTGTGAGGGTGACTGCTGCTGCTGTTGCTGCTGCAGCAATGGGGGCTGCTGTTCGTTTTCTCTATGCCACAGCACCCTTATAAAACGATTGTTCAAAACTGCCTCTGTGCTGGAAATTGCCTTCCTAGCCTCATCATTAGTTAAGTACTGAATTAAAGCAGCCTCAGGATCATTCTGGAAAGCAACCTAGAACACAAGTTAATTGTAATACATTATTTCTCAAGAAACATCTGTAGCAAACCAACCTACAAATAATCTGCCATCAGAAGGAATTAGATATTTTGTGCTATTAGCAACATAAAGCTGACACATTCTATGTTATTAAAGTCAGGTGCATTTTGACAAGCGTTACATACAGTTACAGCAAAGTCCATATACAGTAAAAGACTAAGAATGTTCAATGCAAAGGTTCACCGTATTCTCAAAGAAGCATTAGATAATTGTTCTGAATAAGACCACTTTTCCTCTAAAATTAGTCATCACAGAAATAAAAACATACCTGAGACTTCCTAGCACAAAGTGATCCAGGTATCATGTCTAAACATAGTATTATTTGTGCTAAGACAGCTAAGGCATAGAATTGCCAGCTCAAGGAATAGGGAGGTTTCACAGATGTCCATCTTATCCAGACACCTAACCAAGGACTTAAGAGGCCACCCATTCCTCTAACAAGTAAGTGGAGACTAAATACTACCTTAACTGTGTAACTACCCACGTTCTGCTTACGCAGTACTTTTCTACTTTTTATAATGCAAGGTGCATCACTGAACTGGAACCAYTCCTATGATGCCAAGCCATAGTAAACCGATGCATTAAGACAATCTTGTTGCATCTTTGACAAAATCCCTATTAAGAAATATTGTAGTATCACAATACGACACAGAAATATTTAGATCTCTTAAAAATCCGAAGTTGCTCAATGACCTAACATGTTTTAGATGTATTGTTAACTCTGCAAGCCCTTCAAGTTTTACAAGAACTCAGGAAGGCAGAAGCTAACATACACTTTTACAGAATGAAGATGATAACACAGAGTGGACCAAGGAAAGATTTCTTGTGATTTGGTTACCTACTCTCCTAGTTAGCCTCTGCTAAAAATTTATCAAGCAACATAGGTTAGCTGCGACAGTATTTACTGTTTCAAGGGAAATAAAACCCCACATATAAACACAAAAAAAATGAACTCTCTTTTTACCTGAATGTTTACAATAGTTCCAAATTTACTGAAATGTTCATTGAGCTGTGTAATGTTGTTCAGTTCTGGTGGAATTTTTCGAACTTCTAGTTTTGTGTTAGTATATTGATTCTTCTTCAAAAATCCTGGTTTATTCTGGTTGTTATTGGCTTGCCTAGAARAAAAATGTGAGCAAGATAGTAATTCAGAGAGACATATGTACAGCCAAGTCAGTAGTTATTTTACATACTTATTTTCTCATAAAGAGAATAAACTCGACAGATTAACACAAAAGGAGATAATCCCCCCAAATTTATGCTCCAATTATTTGGATACAAAGACTGTCTGACCCAGCCAGCTCAGATAATGTGGATTAGTGAATAGCTATATTCACAGAATGAACAATAAAATACATTCCTATTAATCAAGTGCAGTTTTTAATTCTTACTTTCCCATCCACAGTTTCTTTAATGGYGGACATTCCATACTACTTGGAGATCTCTTCCTGCTGTCTGGTTCAAGCACAACTCTAGTTACGTTGCTGCTATTATTTGTAATGGGAATGGGAGGTTCAGTCTGGATGATAATATTGGCAGCTAGAGGAAAGAAGAGAGGCTCGTATTATTTACCATACCTCAGTGGAGACATTCAAAAAGCTTCCATTTAAACAGCAAAATAGAATGAAGATTAAAAAGAAATTGGAAGATATCAAGTTGGTCAGTTTTGTTTACAAAATTGCTTCAGAGATCACTTGTAGTCCAGCTAATCCATTTGTGGTCCACAAACTTTAGTTCACCCATTAGGGAACAGATTTTCACCTTTAAGTTCAGCTTGACAAAACTAAGCCAAAATTTCATCTTTCAGGTACAGAAAGTTCAGATCTTGCAGACAAAAAAAAAAAAAAAGAGGAAAACAAGACTAGGATTCCAGACTTCAGATCAGAGTTCCACAATATGGCACGAACTGAATAAACAACTCACTTTTCCCTGTATTGCTCCTTGAAGGTGAAAGGCAAGCAAGACCCTCTTCTTCCCACTGCTATCCCCTTTCCATCCCTCCATCCAGTTTTCAACAACAGCAAGCTGTTAATTAAGCACAGCTATAGCATGGTATTATATTCTCAGATACATTAGATTTGTCACTTAAAGCTTGAATGATCTTCTACAGATATAAAGCCGAAGCACCAGATCAATTTGCCAAGTATCTATTTACAACCTATTTAAAATGACGATATTSCTACTGATCTCCAGTGTACACCAAATATCCAACTCCTAAAAAGAAGTCTGAGTTGTAAATCAGTTTTCTGTGGCTTATATATGCTAGAGCTCTGCTGATTACATGATGAGAACAAAGATAAGGTATTAACAGGGAAGTAGTTTCAATCTTGCTTCAGAAGATGATTTTAGAATAAACCTTTCACACCATTGACAAAGACAGAAAAACAAGTTGTCTGAAGTGCCTTCACTAAACACTTATCCTAGCCTTATAACTGGAACGGGTTCTTAGAGAGAATCTGAGAGCCAGTGATAAAGCCGCATCCCTGCCTTTATGATGTTACAGCTCAAAGATGAAAACAGCAATAATAATTTCTGCAATAATATTTAACTATGTTCTATCTAAGATGCGCCACGGGAAGGAAACGTTGAAACAAATCTCTTATTTGCTAAGTAAGAAATGCTGGAGCATAACAGAAAACACTGAATTTTAACAAGCTCTTCTTTAAGGATGGTGGGGAAGGGCAGGAGGGAGAAAGAAAA
The DNA here is from genome assembly GCF_003343005.1 of Rhea americana. Taxonomy (NCBI): domain Eukaryota; kingdom Metazoa; phylum Chordata; class Aves; order Rheiformes; family Rheidae; genus Rhea; species Rhea americana. The sequence continues at coordinate 674,123 of NW_028186501.1, forward strand.
CTATGCTAACAGAACAAAAAAAACTCTCTGTAAAGCACCTTAACTTGTTCTGGCCCCGAAAAGACATTTTATACATGTAGCCATTAAGAGACTACATATACTTTCATCCAGTTAATGATCCAGAATTACTTAAAGGCAGACTAAGATTTTCATGGGCTAGGAATGCTAGAATTCTATCTGCAACAGTCATTTTAAGATAACAACTGGCTGACAAAAAGTCAGACCATCAAGTACAAATACCTGCCATGATAGTTTCCCTCATCACTGCCATCGCAACAGCTAAGGCAAGTGCTGTGGATCATCACCTCTTATGCCCCAGTTCCTAAACATACCTGCTGCAAATTAAAGCAGTCTTCAGACCATACTGCTTACGGCCACCTTTTTGCACCACTGTGGTTTTTGAGACACCCAGCACCCAGGAAGTGCCTTGGTAGGTTAAAGAGAAAAAGCCAAACCAAAACAAAAAATAAGAACACCCCCCAMCCCCCATAGTATTCCCAGTCAAGCTGTTGTTTTTAAATCAGTAAGGCTGCTTTGAGTTTAATATAGTCATATTACCATTTTTTAAAAAAAGCAGAGATGTCTGAAAATTGCTTTGAAATATTAGATCAGTGGGAAAAAAACTTGCTTTCAGCCTGAAAAGGGGAAAAAAATAAGCGTTGACGGTCTTGGACAAAAATAGCAACAGCAGTGACTAGAAACCCTTCCTACCTCTTGGATTTGAATCCATCTCCCCAGATGTTAGGCCAATTAGATTTGGACGCTGCGTTTGTGCTCTTGTAAAGAACTGTCGATATTGAGATCTACCAGCACTGGTAATACTAGGAGCTTCAGGGTTATAGCCATCTGGCTCATATGTATCTATAAAAAAAGGAGAGAAATAAAAGGATTTTTTCAAATGATTTTAAGACTCTAGGTTCACTTTCCTTTAGGGAAATACATGGATGYTCAAGAATAGAAGTTGTTTTGGATGAAGAGAAAAGAGGTTGTACAGCCGACGTGTGCAGCCATTTAAAACCTTCATCTGAATGTCAAGCCCAAGCCTATCTGGACATACTCTCTTTTAATCTGTTTTTTGCTCTTTGTCAAAAGTGCAAAGGTTACAATAATGGAGTATTGCTGATGAACTGCCTGAAAAATGAATGAGCTGTCTGTAGGACAACCTTCACTACACCTAACAGTGTTTCAAGTGGCACAATGGAAGATTTAGTTTGAACATCTATTCTTTTGGGCATAAGATGCAAAGAAACCTTCAGTCTTTGTYGCCCATCAGTCTAGTTTCTTTCAGAAATTGACTTCTGGGGAAGAAAGTGCTCAAATAATTCAAAACCAAACAGAAATCAGATAATTTGACCAATACTTACCTATTAAGTTCTCCTAATTCATCTAAGAATGAGATTAGTTGCCTAGCTCTAATAAGGTACTAACAATTATTTTAATCAAAAGAGGTAATGATGTGAGAATACAAGGTGACAGAATTGACTCATACTGTTCTTCTAGCCCAAATGCCAAATCAAGGATGACTCATTCCTCCAAGCACAAAAAGGAAAAGTGATAGAAGAACTAAAATGAATAAAACCTTCATAGAAGGACAACACATATATCCTGGAACATCAGTGGATGCCTATACAGGGTGACTATGCAGACTTGAAACATTCTAAATTTCAGCTTGTTATTCCAAAGCAGGAATGAAGACTCTACAATTAAAAATAAATCTCTTAGAACTGCAAAACTGATGTTTTATCTTGCATTTTAGTTTCCATTTCTGCCAAGAGTTTCCATTAGCCTTGCATGAGGTTCCTCCTCCAAGATTTTGCATATGACTGCAAGAGGGTAATCAGCAATTATTACTGAAACTGCGTAAGAATATGACATGAAAACTCTGAAGTGGTTTTGGAGAACAGAATTATGTAGTGTCAYTGAGGTCAATGAAGCCCTGTGAGTTAAGGCGGACAGAATCACCATTAAAAGAAATTCTGAAGCTAAAAGAATCAGGTAACATGGCCTGACAGTGTTTGGAGACAACTAAACAAAGATTCTAAGATACTGAGTCTCTGAAGTTCTGAAAAGCATGTAAGTCATAAAGAAAATGACATGCATCATGAACAGAAGACTGCCTTTGAATAACRTCTGAAGTGTTTACGTAAAAACAAAACAAAAAACACACCAAAATACCACACAGGAGTATTAAAACGAATCAAGATTAAATCATCGTATTCTGCTCATGTAAAACATGGAAATGCCATTACTCCTTTCATTGTCAAAAGAAATAAAAAGCKTTGTTGGATTTAAATTGAACAATTTAGGGTGCTCCAGGTATTTTGTTATTCTCTTCATAAAATATTACTTGAATGAAGTTTGAGCTCTGTAAGAAAGATGGACATGTTTATTGAAAGTCATTCATATTATTTTAGTTAGAAAGCTAGAATAAGTCAATTCTATGGGAAAAATAAAAGAGAAAGTACTAATGTTTACAAAGAGTATAGAGACTATTTTGGCATAAAGCTAAGAAAAAATTTCCCTCCCTTCCCCTCAACTGAAGTAGCAGCCAAGGAATTAAGACCGGGTTAAGTCATAATTAGATTTGCAGATACATCACTTGCCTACTGATGCTCTGCTAAATAACTTCAAGATGAAGGGATCCCTTCCTTAACCTACAGTCATGTTGCTTTGAGCATACAAAACAGAAATGAATCTCTCCATACATGATATTTCCTCAGACAGTGACAGAATGCTACTGCATTTTACACAGCAATAGTAGGTGATRCACTGACCACGAGGAAAGTCAGACTTCTTTTTAGATTTGTAGGTAGTAGAGAAAGACAAAGGAAAACATTTCTAGCCACACATCAACAGAAAAAAAAATAACTTTATATCAAGAAAATAAAATATATATATATATATTTGCTTACGTTCTGATACTGTATACAGTAGGTTCTGGGGTAAAGGAGGAGGCAGTCTTGCTCCTACGGGTGCAAGACTGGGTACTGCACTTGTCCCAGGCTGCTCACGATTATTTATCAAGCTTGACTGTGTTAGAGGTGGTCCTACAATGACACCACAGAATAGATCACTAAGACTTATAACTCCACAGATAAACATGCAAACAATTCAGTGCAATTTCTTTGTGTCTTGCTTTGAACAAGGCTGAGATTGGAAGCTTTTATAGCCTCATGACAATCCAAATAAGCTTCCTGTAGATAAGAATACCCATTCAGGTAAGTTATTCTGATTATAAGATTATAAGCATTAAGCAAAGGACAAAGCTTTAAGCTATAAAAATATATTTTCTTCCCCAGAGGCTTATTATTGTTACAGCTTGCATTAGCTAAAGCAGCTCCTCCCTCAGCTATGCCATAGACGGGATGGGGTGGGGGACAAAAATCAAGGCTTGCTCAGAGCCTCAGAGCTCAGGTYGTACTAGCAACATTTAGATTCTAGTTCCAAAACAAGAACTACATGGCAAAAGTCCTTTACAAGTCTGTCCAGAGATTTTTGCTTTGTTTGCACCACATATGATACATACACTTCTAGTTATTATACAGTCAAAAAAGGACAAATGAGTTATATTACACAACCTATTAGGACATAACTACAATTGGAAAGCACTACTGGTTTGCTTAATAGCAAGCCAACTCACTATCTACAAAAATGCTCATGCCAAGCTTCAAGGAAGCTCTTCTATTAGGAAAGCTTCTTTTCAATACAGTAAGGATTATTTACCATCTCAGTCATTTTAAGGCTTTGCTAYTAGAATTTGTAGTAAAATTAATTTAATGAAAGAAACGCAGGTATAAAATTAATAATGTGAAGGCAGATATAATACATGGTGCTCTTCACAGAATTGATCATAACTATTTGTAGTTTCACCAGAAACACCTTTGTTTCTGACAAAAAACAAATAACAGCTACATTCCACAATATTAAAGTTTCATAATTAATCCATCCACTACTTTCTAAAAATCATCAGAAGCTTATCTACTAAATGCTTAGAGTTAATCCTACAGAAAAACCACTTCTTAGCCCATAGAAGCTGTTATTTCATGTAACAGTCACAGCATATACTGTGCTTCTGGAAYAGAGCACTGAAACAGAGCAACCACATATCCAGCATTCTAGGATTTTTCCTTGAAGAATTTAAAGATGTAACAAGATAACCAAGTGGCTAGGCAGTCTCAGAGACCGTTGCCAGGCTAGAATAGGTCTTAGATATATGAAGTACTGGCTATGAAAAAGCCATATGTAATATACCACGAATGGGAAAATTCATTAGTGCTTTCAAATTAGATCTCAACATTTTTGCATTAGGGGGAAAAAAAATCAATCCAATTGACAAGGATCAATTCAAAGATGACAACTTTGATAATCTGAAAGATCTTCCCCATCCTTTCCCCCTGTATTTCTCTGATTTAATTTGGAGCACAAGGAACATCGTATTTTAAGCTGATTTTTCAAAATTATTTTGGTAATATTTTGAATAGCACAGCACTAACAAAGAAATTTGAGGAACTCATTGCTTTGAATACATACAGAACTCTTCCAGAAAGATCCATCATTGGATCATTTGTGACATAAAATAAATGCAGAACAATATTTTAACTTACTTGGTACAGGAAGCACAACAGGAGGTGGTGCCTGTGGGTGAGCCTGTGGAACTGGCATCCTCATATTGCGAGCTGGACCTGGCATAGGAGGCAGAAGCATACCAGGAGGAGGWGGAAGGCCAGGAGGTGGTGGAGGAAAAGGAATCATACTTGGCAAGGAAACTTCATCTACTACTAAAGGATCATTTCCATGATCAAACTGGCAAAGATCACCAAGTACACAAAATCCTCGCTCTGCAAAACAAGACATTTGATTATATTTTTGTATAAAATTTTAAGTTGTCAGTAATTCATATCATGTCAGTTTTTACTGGAGTTTCTTACTCAAAAAAAGCATACAACTGCTGATCCAACATTACATTGTCAGGTAAAGTTTCCGACTATGTTCAAATTGTAACAACCTTCCAGAAAGGCACACAGACATACAAACATTATAAAAGCTGGGGGCTGAGGGAAAAGAAAAAGCATGCAGAAGGACCACCTGTTTTACGTTAAACACATGTACTACTACAGTCTTTTTCAGACATGCCAGTAGTTGAAGTATTTGCCAAGGCATATATGAAATTGTGAGCAAACTCCGTATGTTCTTACTCAGCAACTGCCAGATAAGTAAACTGCTTCTAGCAAGATCACTTCTTTCTCAAGTAAAATATAGGTCATACAAGCAGTTACACAAAAGATACTCCATATGCTACTGCATTTTGACTGACTGCCTATATTTAGTGAATGTTTAAAAATAAATAAGTAAATCATAGAATATAATTGGAACCACATGTGAAACTGAAAATAAGAAAAAGATTACCGTCATAATCTCGACATCTTCTTTTAGGGGGAGGGTTTCTGCCAAACGAACCAGGAGTGCTATGATTGTTATAATAATTTGACCAGCTCTCTGTTGTGTTTTCAAGATGGTGAGCAGGTGCAACTACAGTAACAGCACTGGGAATAGATTGTGCAGAGGAATACTGTTCAGTAGAGTTACTGGGAGACACGGAAACTGGATTATATGAGCCTTCAGCATCATTTCTCTCGCTCTTGAATTTTGATCTCTCTCTATGCTCTGTTTAAAAAAAAGAGAGCGGGGGGGTTGGTGGGTAATTCTTCATGTTTTGTTCCATATGTCAGAGTCCTGAAAAAAGATGCTACTGAACAATATAAACATTTGCTTAAATATTCTGCTTAATAAACTGTTCTTGAAGCTTAGTCTTACAAATGGAATGAGAAATAAATCTAAAGCGAACAGGGTTTTTACAAAGAAAATGTTTTGATTTTTGAAATAAAAATCGCAGAATTCCTCTGATACTTATCCCTTCCTATATTACAATTTTCTCTTTTAAATGAGAGAGGAGGGAAGGGAAAAATACACACACAAAAAAAAAGCTACCAGTGCTTTCAGGATTAACCCTAGAAGAACAGTGCATCATATGGTAACAGCCTGCAATTACATGGAAACCTTCTCTAAAAACACATAGTAACGAAGTGGAAAAACAGTAAAAGTGCAGTAACAGTATTTTTTGGGGGAAAAAAAGCACATCTTTTGGGAAAAAAGAAAAAAAACAGCTTTGTCAACACAGAGCAAAAAGTGTATCAGCTACAGATATCCACTGGTATACACCAGTGGATAAATTAAGAGGTTAGTAAAGAAGAAAACAATCTCCTTAATTATTCTACTCTGAAGAATAGTACCTTAATTAACGATTTCAGCAACACAAAGCTCTCAAAATTTGCTCAAATGGCTCAAGGATATCTAGATCCTGCTAACCTATGCATCTTATACTAGTCAGCACACATCACTGACATCAGATGTTCTCCTAAATTAACACCTTGGGTACTCACCAACACTTCTGTTTGTATCACGGTCTTTGCTTCTACCCCTACTGCGGCTACGACTTCGACTTAACCCTCTGCTTTTACTACGACTTTTACTCCTGCCTCGTCGCCATCCAGACTTGTCTCTGTATAAGTCACTCCTGTCATAGTATCTGTCATAGTCCCTCCATTTTCCATCATCTCTCTTTTTCTCTCTGGTTCTAGAAAACATACATATAAACCATGTTTATGGAGAGAGAAGTCAAATTCCAAAACAAGTTTGTAGTAGTAAGTGAAGATACTGYTCATCCTCCCCATCCAACTTAGACAGTGACATCAAGTTTGAGAAAGACTTCCCAAATCATATAGAAAAATATAGAATCTCAAAATTGAATCACTCATTCACAGAAACTAGTGAGAGGAGGCCTAAGATGAAAAAGAGTTACAGGAAACTAGAACAGAACAAACTCTGAGAACACGTGTTAACATGAGGCAATCCCCCTATCTTCCCACTACCCAAAAAAAMCAAAAAACCCCAAACATCCCACCACATAAAGAAAGAAAAAACAAATCCAATGCTTTTCATTTATATCACAAAGAAAAGAAAGGAACTGATGACATCCCTAGGAATTAGCATTTGGAAAAAAAAATAGTGGTACTTCTCAGAGACCAGTTTCTACTTGAGGGTTCTCATAYATGTGACAAACACAGAAACACACAGCAGGTATAGAAAAGTGGGAAAGATATCACCATTTTTATGCAACCACTACCTAGAAAGTAAACATGCACAGTTAAGCACTGGCAACAAATAGCAAAGAAGATGCTATTGGTTCAAGAGTACTACAAACCTTTGTTCACTGGAATCTCCACGGCTTCTCTGTGGGCTAGAATACTTCTTTTTCCTGCCATCTCGCTCTTCTTCAAGTGATTCCTGAAAATTCTGCTTAAGAGACAACTGCCTATTAAGCATGAACATCACTTTGTTTTTTTAATTAAGATAAGATCAAGATTTAATTCAAAGCAAAGCACAGTCAGCATCTGGCATGAGAAGCAAATATTTTAAATATTTTTATTAATATTAATAATTAGAAATACAAAGTTATTTGTTGCCCAAATGGCAACATAGAATCAGTAAGGTTGGAAGGGACCTCTGGAGACCATCTAGTCCAACCTCCCTGCTCAAGCAGGGTCACCTAGAGCACRTTAGACAGGGTTGCATCCAGGTGCAACATAATGTCCTGATCCCAGAAAGATGTGCTAGATATCTTCCCTGACTTTCTCTTCACAAACAAAACAAAACCAAGTTCTTCAAGTGCTTCCAAGAGCACTAGAGTCAACTGAAGATCGTTCCCAAAAACTTGTTCTAAGTTAAGAKAGTTCTTTTGAGAACCCCTCAAAAAACTATTAAAGTCTTGAATAGCTGCAAAATATGAATTTCCATCAAAGCTACTTCAGTTAATTGTCATCACAGTTCTGGACACAATCCTCAAAAACAAGATGAAATCACAAAGGAAAGAAGAGAATACATAGTAACTTTGATTTAAATCAATTAATGCATTATGTTCCATGTGCTTTCCACAATACAACACAATACAACTTTGTTTTGTTTGACTGACAGATTTTGATCTGTAATTATTTATCACCTTCATGACCATCAGCCAATCTTAACACTGAAGACAGAACAACTGCCTCCAGCAAGATCTTTCCTTCATCTTATTTCATGCTCACAGGGGAAAAAAAAAAAGTACAGAAAGTACAAACAGCATTTTTTTTCAAATAAAGAGTAAGTATAAGTTTTTCCCTTTAACACTACATGACAGACATCTGCAGAGTGAGGGATCTGAGGGAAAGGGACTAGAATATCTTATAGCCTCTTTTACTTCTAAGTTTAGCTAGATCTTTCCTATAGCAATTAAATCACATATTCAGCCTAAAGTATCTCTGTGAACTGCGATTACAGTACACGTAGACAAAGAATGTTTACTTTTCTTGCAATTTTTCTGCAACTTTCTCAGTCTGTACATTAAGTCACTATAAACACATAGAAGACCTCTTCCTCTGGAAAATTATTAATAAAGAATAAAAACTGTATCATAGACATGTTACATAGGAACTACACAATATAGGAAGAGATCTAGTAAATTATGGATATATTACTTAGCCAAAATTGAAAATATAGTCAAGTTTGAGGAAAGCAAACTTGTAAATGAAGACTAGATTTTTTTTTTTTTTTTAAATCCTCAGATATGGAGGCCAGTATACTTCACTGATTTTAAGTCTTACACAAAACATTTAAAATCATTTATATTCCTCACAGAGTATCTAGAATTGGAAAAGAAAAGTTTTGGAATACTTTTGCTTCTTCCTCATCACTCAAACCCTTCCAAACATTACCCACTACAAAGAAAACAAAGATTAGTCAAAATGAAGTGAATTGTGCTTTTACATCTTGCCTCACAAATATCACAGGATGGCCAATCTGAGAATTAGAAGCAGACAGATAGAAAAATGAATGTTATATATAAACGTTACCTCCTCCTTAACTACTTCTTTCTCCTGATTTGCAGGCTTCGCTTCTGCTTTTGCTGGTTCAAGAGAAGGAAGGTAACTCTTTGTGTACAGACTTTCAAAGAGTTTATCTACAAAACCTGAAGTTTCTGGGGATACAGAACACAAGAGAACATCGTCATATCTTGATTTAAATCCATCACTAGGAATAGATTAACCAGAGAAGTCCCTGAAGAAAGCCATCTGGAAGGACTGGTTACAGCAACATCTTAAACTAACGAACAACAGTTTCATTTAAGGAACTGGAACTACGTTTGTGGAATCTGAGACTGTTTATATAGACAAAAAAATTAACTGGGTATATCACAGGAACAGGCTTTTACTTCAGTCACAATTACAACTTCGAAATTTTCTAAGAGGCAAGTGTGAACAAAACATAAGGTCAAGGAACAAGTTTACATTTATTCCAATAGCTAAAATCGGTAGCCTCAGAGAACAATGTTAATGAGACAGTACATCASTGACATAATCCTATTCATCAATTTCACATTAGATCACAAACAAATACACAATAACTTGCCCACTGAAGGTCAGAATTTCAAGAGCTTAACACCTATATTGAACAGAATTGCAATGAGAAGCTCACCAGATGCCTGGAAGGCCAACTTAGGTCAGGTTTTCAAAAGTTAAACGCATGCCAGAGAAACTTCTGGCAACGTGATCGACATAGGTTTTGTTTGAGAGGATTTTATGAAAGGGCTTAACTACAACTGGAAAAGGGGAAGAAAAAAAAAGAAAGCTACATAACTTCATCGCTTCATCTTGTGATAAAAAGATCTTAAAGATCTTTATTCCTTTATACTYAGTAAGAAATATTAAATTTATAGGGAAAGAAAGTGTCTCAAAGGAAAAAATGGTTTACCATCCTTTCCTCTGCCTCATAAAATACATTGAAATGATAAAGTAATGGAGAGCACAATACCTTTTTGCAGAAAGACATCCAGCTGATCAGCACAGAAAGCTTTCAGCTCTTTCTCAGGTTTATCTTTCTTAACTAATGCCACAACATAGTTGGCTAAGGCTGAGGGGTCTGCATCACATCTATTGAGAGAAAAAAATTATTCTTCACAATCACATAGCTTGATTTTGTTGAAGAATGCCAAAAATCACTGTATGTTGGAATATCAGTGTTACAGAAGAGTCACTGAAGAAAACCTGGCAGCACACGTTGGATGCTTTTCTGACATCCAGCCCCATACACAGCTGCCCTCGAGGAGACCGGGTCAGGAGCAATTTCTTTCAAATACAGCAAGATATTCTAGTTGCTTTGGGACACCCCCACCACATACACCTGACAATGCTCTCATTCTTTTGCTCCCTCCTGAGGTTTACTTATGAAGAACTACCTTTCTTCTTTATAAATAAGGATCCTCTCTTGGGGCACTTGAGCAAATACCATTGTTCCTTAACTTTCTCTAAGCATAACCACCAMCAACAACCATAATTCTGTAAGGACAGCATAGCAACTACCAGGAAACTCACTAACTAATTATCTGAAAGTTGAAACATTACTAAAACTGTACTACCACAAAAAGCAGTCTGGAAAGATATATTCCCACAAGCATACTTTAAAAATGCCAGAGATATGTTCTATACAGCTTAATTTACTATGCATAATGTATTAGAGTTATTTCTTTCCCTAGAATGATTTCCAAGCCTATAGATTGCACCATAATCCTTTAACTCTGGTAAAGTGCCTAAAGGGATGTAGTTACTAAAACAGGTTCATTTTACTCRCTATCTAAGCCCTTATCTAGCTTTATGAAGACCAAAGATAACCAACTCTGTTCAATAATTCTCCACTACTAATCTTTAAATTAGATACTGCTTTAGATTCTATTATTCAGCCATGGGGGGGGGGAGGGAGGGCAACAAAAAAATCCCACGCACATACACACAAATTATGAATTAGATTAATAGTGTTAAAGCATTATTAAACAATAGCTCTTTGTTTTGCTACACATTGAAAAAGATGCAAACATGAGCTATAAGGTGTTGGGTATGACCCCAAACCAATCTGATTATTAAAAGAATTTTGAATACCAATATTTAAAGAGAAAATTATGTATTTTTAAGAACGTTAACTATGGAGATACAAAAAAATAGCATAAAAATGGATAGGCCGCAAAATAATCTCGAGTAAAAGAGTCATGCAAATAACAATTGGTTAAATAAAAAGTCAACAAGCTTCCAATCAAGCAGCTTTAAATTATTTTTCTTACTTGTTTCCAACAGCTGATGAAAGCCATGTTAAATATAGCAAATAACTAAAAAGATACCACAASTTTACAGATTTTACAGTTCTTCCACAAAAAAAAGAAAAAAGAAATAAGCGGTACTTATTATATCCTATGCTAGTACCCACACACAACTAAAAACTATAAAACCTCAGTTTAAAATAAAGGACATGATCCATCACTTTATAACATATTTATTAGCTTAACTTGACCCACTCCTTCCTCCTCATGTTAAATTATCCTAGACACTTATATCACATTATGGGAACACGCACTCCTCCAACTTGACCGTTTGTATTTTTGCTGCTTAATGCCAAACAGCTAGCAACCACCAGGAAATGTTATGACTGTCACAAAGCCCTGTCTCTAWCTCAACTCTGCTTACTTAAGCTCAGATACCAAAAAGATGCTAAAGAGTAAGACAGAAAGCAATTTAGAATCAGCAGTGAAGGCGTACAAGTTACATTCCAGTTTACAAAAACTTTCATAGGGATTTGACTGAAGATCAGAGAAACCTATTCTCTCAACAAAACAAAACAAGAAAGTATGCCATGGGATACTTCACTAAACACAAACAAAACCACAATGTCCTACCTCTCCTCCTCCAAATCCACCCTCCCACCTCAGGGAGGGGTTGTTTTGTGACTAGTTTAAGACAGGGCCTTTGTGTAATTCAGAGTTTTAGCTTAAGTGTTTCTTGTGGAAAAAGTATGTGTGCCTGARAATTGCATGAGCTATTCAAACAGTATTTCATGTTTCTTACTCCATACACTGGTAACAATAAACCAAGCCAAGTTTCAGACATTGTTACTTTGATAATTTGCAATTAGCTGAAAAGAACAATACAGGATGATGGATACGACAGATTTTAAATTCTAGAACATTTTTAGAAGCATGCTACTTAATGGTCAGTAATTGAGTAGCTCCACTCTAAAATATAACATAAACAAACATTTCTCAAACTATCAGTCACCTAACTACACACTGCAAACGTATGTTCTACAGTTTCCTATGGCATGCAGCATAATTATAAAGTGAGTTATTGAAAAGGTACCTTCCTTTAGAAGATCCTTGCTATAGATGAAATCCATGAAGTATCTACTTACAGCTACGCTACAAACGTTAAGTCAGCACGCGAGACAGGGTGCAAGCGTGCTTCCCCACCCCACCGATCAGACAAAATCTCAAGATCAAGAAAAACCCTCCCCTTCCCAGAACCTTAATTAAAACTCCCACGATCCCCAGCGAACTTTCTTAATCCCGTCCTCAGCTATTTCAGACCACTCTCGCTAATTCGCTCACAGGCTGGTTTTAGGGACTGCGCTACAAACCGGCGCTGCACCGCCGCAAAGCGAGCGAGGAGGCAGCGCCAAGCGCTCCGCGGGTCCGG
>NW_028186501.1:687194-688497 GCF_003343005.1 Rhea americana
AATCGCAGCCGCGGGGGGCGCTCGCTCCGAAGGTCACCGGAGCGGCAGCAGGCTAGGTCGCGCGAGCACATGAACTCTGGGGCGCCATGTTGGGGGGGGCTCTTAAAGGGGCAGGCGCCCCTGGCGGCGCGGCTGGGGAGCCGCCTCGTTCACAGCCCTCGCCGTTGCCCTGCCTGCTACGCCGGACCCCCCCCTTTTTTTTAACGTTTTCACCAGAAAAACACTGATTGCGTGCATATTTATCTCTGAATCTGGTTCGAACCTAGTTCGTGATTACTTGCTTGCGCTCCAAGCGTATCGCGTCAAAGCTGTCCTTAATTCTGTGTCACACAACAGAAGTACAGGCGCCACAGCAGCTAAGCTTGGGAGCTAACAGGACATTCTCCTGGCGGGCCCCGGTGTGCCCAGGCCCTGCCGTCACGGCTTATGCCAAGATCGGTTCAGAGGCCCTGCGGTGCTAYGGCGGGGCAGTGAGGCAAGCCTGCCTAAAGCTGATGCCAGGGCCTTTTCCGGCCCCTCAAGGACCTCCGCGCTGCCAGTGGTGTTGCGGGGCTTCACTGCAAYGTGGCGCAGGGGCACATCCACGCGGGGTGCAGGCGGAGAGGAGCCAAAGCCCCGGGCGATGTGCGGTCACGTCGCCTGAGCCGCAAGCTGCCCAGCCGCCAGCCCACAGCGCAGCGGAGCCAGGCGGCTGCAACGCGAGGGCGGCCCCAGGCCGACTGAACGTGCGCTCCCAGCCGGGGCGCGGTGCCGCGCAAGCCCGTGGCTCTGCGCTCGCCTGGAGGCAGTAAAACGCTGCTAGGAAGAGGAGCGGGTCCTTCGGGCACCCCCGCCGCGGCGCGGCGCACCCGGCAGCACCGGGCGGCCCCAGCCCGGCCCTCGGCCCAGGCCGCGGTGCCGCGGCCGTGACGGAGGGCAGCGGGCACACTCCTAAGCCCGACCGCGGCTGGGGGCGGCGGCGGCCCTCCGCGTTCGCTTCCCCACGCAGAACAAACGCCGGCGCGGCCGGGGCGGGGGGCGGCGCACGAGCCGCGGGGCGGCCGCCGCCTCGCGCGCCCTGCGGGCCACTCGCGCCCACGGGGCCGCGCCGCGCGCGGAGCGGTGACGTAGGAACTACAGCTCCCGTCAGGCCTGGCGCGGTGACGTAGGAACTACAGCTCCCGTCAGGCCCGGCGCGGGGAACTACAGCTCCCGTCAGGCCTGGCGCAGTGACGTAAGAACTACAGCTCCCGTCAGGCGTGGCGCGGAGAACTACAGCTCCCGTCAGGCGTGGCGCGGTGACGTAAGAACTACAGCTCCCGTC